>NC_051154.1:255818561-255826061 GCF_013339745.2 Dermacentor silvarum
GCTATGGAGAGGTTCATACGCTGCCCAAAGCTGCCGCGACGCGGCGCCACTGCGCACCGGAGGGCATCGTTCGCGTACCGAAAACGCTTGCGCAGTGCGAGGCGAGCTGAGTGATCGGGTGCGTTCTGTGCATGTGCTGCGCTATTTTTCGAGTGCTGGACTGTTTAGTTGAAGTGGCGGGGTGGGACAACGATGCCGAACACGTGTTGCGTGCCGGGTTGCCGTTCCGGCTACAAGGGCACGACCCGAAAGGTGTCGTTGTTCCGTTTGCCTATTGACAAGGAGCAGCGCGAGAAATGGAAGCGGGCCATACCGCGGCAGGAAGGTGGCGGTTTTAACTTCGAATCGAAGTATACGCGTGTGTGCGCGAAACATTTCGACGCCTCCGACATCGTCTACCCGACATCGTCTACAAGTGCCCTCCAGCCAGCTAGTCGCTCTCCTCCAAATTGTGGAAGATCATTTGGAAGTGTACACACTTGACAAAACTGCCAGTTGTGATGTATACATGAATATTGTGGAGAATGTTTTGATGGACAGTCGTACTGCTACAGCTGCTGTCGGCTGCAAATCGCACTTCGTAAGCACAACTGCAGAAGTAGTTCAGTTTTTTCTTAAGACCCGCTTGCATTTTTTCACAAGAAAAAAAAAAAAAAACAAGCAGATGCAAGCAAAGGCACGAACTTCATGTCCAGCAGGGGGTGGTAGGAAACCAACCAGTTGAAGGGGTACCAGTTAAAGGGGCGCAGTATGAATCACGATTATCGTGTAAGGCGACCACTTACAAAAAATTGCAATGCTGATGAAGGAGAACAAGGGTGTTGCAAGGTCTGATGAAGGCATTGATGATAAACCCCTTTGTTTCATGATTTGTTGCAACCTCAATTTGTGTTATGCTAGTGTAGCGTAGTTCACATCACAATAATAGCGCCTTCACCACGACAATCTATGACATGTATAACATTAGAATTCCTTTAAATGCAAATGTTAACAGAATAATATGCATTGTTTTATTTTCCATTGTCCTTTAGGCTATTGATGGGCTACAATTCTTCAATTGCATGTACTTTTAAGTGTATAAGCAGCTATAAGTAAGGAGCTTATTAGCGCACTGTTGTTAGCTATATTTGCATTATGATTTGTTGAGCAAGTTGTCTGTGCATGTTTAAGTAACAGCTGAAGAAGTGGAATGGTGG
This sequence comes from Dermacentor silvarum, assembly GCF_013339745.2. Taxonomy (NCBI): domain Eukaryota; kingdom Metazoa; phylum Arthropoda; class Arachnida; order Ixodida; family Ixodidae; genus Dermacentor; species Dermacentor silvarum. Next base: position 255,819,758 of record NC_051154.1, read on the forward strand.
TATCTCTAACCAGCCATTTTTTAAAATTGCTGTATATGGGATGTGGCTACTTGTGTTCGCTTGAGAGTTGTTTTGCCATGTGTTATGAAATGCCTATGCTTTACACTTGTTTATAGAAACAATCTGATGCATTGTGCATTTATTGCCATTCGTTTGCTGGTGTTTGTTTCCTGCCCCTTAATACATATATCTCACGTTTGATGTTTTTTTCTTTATGCTTATTATATCATATTATTATATCTTTATGCTTATTATACCAGTGCTTTTAACAACTTCTTGCATTGTGAATGGTGGAACATTCATGACCGGACACCTCTTTGTCCTGTTTGTATTTCGCTCCACTTATTTTACATGATAAATAAATGATCATGCTTGTATGTTGTTTTTTCACCAACACGTTTTATTTCTTTTCTTAATCGAATTATAAAGCAGTTTTTTTTTAATTTTTCGACCATGATAAGAATATCAGGACCGGTGATTACAACATTTTAACATCCTGTAAATAGTTGCGCATTAAGAACCAAAATACCTAGTCTCATCGTTTCTGCGTCGAAACCACGAGCAGCTTGAATAAGTGCTTACTGACGCTTCTAAAAGACTGCTTGCTAAGGCAATTGCCTAATTACAATACAGCTAGTTTCAACTGTGCAGGTCCTAACACTTCACGTTCGCCTTAATCCGTTGCTAAAAGCCGCACCGAAGACATTTAGTAGTGAATTTTGTCTTGCATTTATCCTACCTAAATCTCATTCAGAAATGGCATCGTTTTGCAGAGAAATCTGAAGCGCACGGAGCAGCTCAATTTCCTTTTCATTGTCATTAAGTATTCTACAGAAGCAGCCTTTTGCAATAACAATTTCACACTTTTGATCTCCGGATAAGAAACTGCCCACAGTTTAACAGAAAGTGAACAGCTGTGCTCGGTGAACAATCTGGCGCTATGCGCAACGGAGAGTTGGCGCTTACTTGCGGGGGTGCAACAGCCCATATGTTTGCATCTGGTGATAAGTGGGACCACTGGCGCTTTGTGCGAATGCGCGATGTCTAATTTCAGGCAAATAATAAACAGCGGAGCCTACCGAAGTGTTGAGGCGAACGGCGATGACGAAGAAATATGGACCGAGACCGCCCGGCCGTGCACAGCGGACGCATTTCGACGGGGGCAAAATGCAAAACACCCGTTTATTTAAATTTAGGTGCATTTTAAATGATCCCAGGTGGTCAAAATTAATCCTGAGTCCCCCACTACGGCGTGCCTCATAATCGTATCGCGGTTCTGGCTCAAAATCCCAGAATTTTTTTTTTTTTGGTCCGAGACCGCCGCAAGCTCCATTTTATGAGCGGCTTTTTTTTTTTTTTTTTCGTCCCGGGCGCTCATATCATGGCAGAAGACGCAATCAGGCAGTTATTTAAGCATGTGGAATGTTAAAAATAGTTACGTGAAAGTAAACCGACGGTTGTGGAAGTTGAGAAAGCTAGAATACCGAGGCTACCCCACACACAACCACAGCGGTAGCGGCGTTAGCATGCCCTCCCATGCACGGTTGCGCCTCTAGCGGCGGGCGCTGGCTCTATATGAAACTGAGGCGGCAGTTTCGTGACCAGAAAAGCATGGAAGGACTCTGGTTTAACTAACGGAATAGCGGAAGCAAGTCATGGCAGCTTGATGCATGCAGCGAAGGAAATTACACGAGCCGCTTTGCGCATCTTTTGTGGAGGGCTACAGCCTGACGTTGCAAGCAGTCGAACGCTATGCACGACAGAGGAGATTAGATGAACAACATTCTTTCTGAGAAACACATTTGGGCTCCCAAAGTAGCTTTGTGTTACATTTGGGTATATAGCCTCCTGAGAACCCTTGTACAATATATTGCACATTGCCTTCAATGTTTCGTTTTAGTTCACTCGGAAACGATTACACAAAAACGTTCTTTCTGGATATTAAGTCCGCGTGCACGTGGAACTGTACATAAGTGGTTTACTTATATTCTTGTCATCCGCTTTCTAGAAATTTGTCACTAAATTATTTTATAGACCTCTGTGTTGTCACAGATGGCTGAAAGCAACCTTGAAGCGGGTATCGAATTCTTTGAGATTGCGTGAAAGTCCAGGATGCAGCTAGAACAAAGCAATGTACTACACGTAGTTGCATCTTCATCTTACCGCTTAGGTAATAAAATGCGCTTTTTACCATAACAAGCATGAAGAGACAGTTACTTCTTCCACGCACATGGATATGCCGCTTTTGACACCTAACTGCTGTATTTAAATAAAAAAACGTTTTTCATGTTCGTAACATACCGGTAGAGAATAAAAACGGCCCTGAAGAATGATTATGTGCTATAGCTGTATTCGGGTGTCATGAGGATATCCCAATTCCTTCCTGTCATAAATAAAACTTTCCACCCGTTGCGGATTTCTCCAGAACTGATTTACCGCAGTTGGTTCATCGGAAAACAAGCACATGAATTATAAGCAGAATTTATGTCTGCTTTTATATCTTTATAGTTGCCAGATCCCTTTATTATCAGTGTACGGGTGTTAGCAACGCTAATAACAGCGAGCCGCCAAAATTGAGCTCGGAACGAATGCAGCAGTGGCAACAAGAAAAGTAAGTTTTCTTGACAATATGATTCATAACATTCGAAATATGCCAGCTTCTGAAAAAAACTTGTAATTCAGTATAAAGGCATTATTTCTTTTTGTCGGTACTTAAAACCATTCAAATGCATTCCAGCTACCTGCACAGTTTAGAAAAAAAAGATGGTGGGGATACTCGTCCGGTGGTGGCATTGGCGACACAGGCAATCTGAGAAAACCGACAACACAACTAAAGGAAATGAAAGCGACACGTGAAACTCCTCGCGGTAGACAAAAGGGAGAAAGACCCACCGTGGTGGCGTAGTGGTAGTGGCTTGGCGTTGCACTGTTAAGCCCAAGGACACGGAATAAAATTTAGGTGGGGGCGAAATGCATAAAACACCCGTGTGCCGTGCATTGGGTGCATGTTAGAAAACCACCGGTGGTCAAAATTGATCCTGCGTCCCCCACTACGGCGTGCCTCATAATCATATCTAGATTTTGCCATGTGAAACCCCAGAATTTAATTTTCTTTAATGGGGGAAAGGAGAAGTACGTATGAAACAGTCGAGAGTGACCCAGTATACAGTGATAGGCACAAGGCTGCGCGTGGCAGCCTAGGTGCCATTTTCCCAATTCGTGCCTTTTTTCAGAAAATGCTCCCCACTGCTATACCCAGAAAAAAATTATGTAAATGGGGAAAGAGTTGTAGCGTATATTTTTTGTTGAGAAACAGCGTACTTTGGAGCGGCGAAGGGGTGCGTATTTATTATCCAACGTCACACCGGCGAGGACAACCTATTTGGTTGCAATGTGTGACAGCTGTGTGTTGACTCGTACAACCATGTCGCGGCAGTTGGTTTGACTTTAAAGATATAATTTCTCTTTCAAATCATATAACCACGTCTGATTTTGTAATATTCAGACATCATCTTTCTGTCGGGACCAGAATTTCAGTAGACATTCGGGACAATGGATGGCTCCTTTATCATCATTACGCCTGTATAACCACCTTTTCTTTGCGCACACTTGCGTTCAAGGAACCAGGGCGACTTGCTCCGCATTACTAATATAGCGTTTTTGCTTCACTCATTACTACCGTCACACCTCCGGTCACGTATAGCCTTATTTCAAGCACGTTGGCGTTCAGTACTCCCCCCTTCCCCCACGCCCCCCCCCCCCCCCCCCCCCCCCCCCCCAAAAAAAAAGAAAAAGAAAACGGTAGCACATATTAGCACCTTAAACGGATGTTTTAGAACAGTCGCATTTCCAGGTGGACTCTATTATTATGCATCAGAGGGGGCATAGCGCTAGTAGACATGGACAAGAACGAGACAACCAGACAACAACAAGTTAGCGCTCGTTCTGTTGTCTCGTTCTTGTCCGTGTCTTCTAGCGCTATGACCCCCTCTGATGTATCTAACCAACTAGCCCAAAAAGCCATTCTTCTATTATTTTGCAACCATTTGGATACGTAACTTCTATCGAAAATGAGAAACACAATATAAAAGTACGTAAGTGATTCAACCTCCAGTTGAAGTCGATGGAAGACAGTCTTTCTGAGCGAGTTGGGGGTGAGATAGGGGCGAAGCCACTCCACTTGACACTCTATAGCGTCACCTCTCACGTGAGGGACCTGAGTGTGAGGAGAGTCAAACTACTCAATGTTTTGACTGCATTACCTTCGGGACTGGCCTACATTTTTAGACACTGAACTATATTCGGGATCGGCCAACATTTTCGCGTGTAATTAAAGTAAACTTATGGGATTTCACTTGCTGGAGCTGCGATATGATTATGACTCACTCCGTAGTTGGGGGGGGGGGAGGGGTCAATAAACATCAAGGCCCATTCCTTAAGGAAAGATAGTTGAACGCGAAGCTTTCGCCCATGCAAACTGAATCAAAGTCAAAGTCCAACGACAAGGACCACGCAACGAACCCAAGAAATACTGAGCGACCCCATGCGATGCATATGTGATTTGATTGCTTGCTTAAGATTGTATTTTTTGAACGTTGAAGTTGAATGAACACGCATTTCGTTTAGTTGCATAGCCTTTATTTTAGATCACGTAGCTATGATTACTCGAACACAATCACACTGTCACGGACAACTCTACACTTGCACAGTATTGCCTTCAGATCGCTGTGGTAGACGGTCAGAGGCTCTGCCGTTGCCGATACACGCACAACAGTTTACATTCGCAGTTCTACTGATAAGAACAATGGGAACTGCAACGCCACGCTACCCAGAAAAACTGTATTGCGCGCGTCACGCAATGCCTTCCCGGCCGTCACCATGGGTAGGCCGCGGGTGCAGCGCGAGCGCGATCGTAAGCGCGAGCGCGAACGTAAGCGCGAGCGCGATCGCGCCCGTAAGGCTGATCCCGTGTATCGGCATCGGCAGATATACAGTTCGTCTGGGTAGCGTGGCGTTGCAGTTCCAATTGTTCTTATCGGTAGAACTGCAAATGTAAACTGGGGCGCTATAACGTAAAGCTATTCCAAACTTCTCTATTCCAATTCTGCAATAAGCCCACCACGATTTGTCAAAACATTTTCGGGTCCAACTTCGACTGTCTATCACGCGACGTCACGAAAACCGCGATAGCTCCCCATCTGATATAACGCGTACACACTGATTATGCATGATTAAACCGCGCAAAAGAAAAATAGTTATTCCTGCATCGACGCCTTTTCACCATTAGCCCTCTGCTATTGGTCAGAGGATTTCGCGCTGCGCTCATTTCGCCTGTCTGTCACGCGACCACACAAAACCGCGAAAACTCACCGCGTCCAAGTGACGTGTGCGTAAAAAAATGCACTAATATGCCGATTACAACTTAAAGTTTTTGTGATTAGCTAGAGACTACTCCGTTCCGAAAGGAATAGAAGATGGCTGACGCCGATCGCTCAGGTCCTAGCTACTCGCACCTGCTGGTGAGCATGTATTTATTTGCACATGATAAACCTTTTTGCGTGTCAGTAAAATGTTATCGACCCTTTTCGGCACGAATACGACATCGCTCTGCCAACTCTTCTTTGCTGAGGATCTATTTTGGCGGCATTCGTATCTTCCCGGTGCATACCGCCACGATTTTCGACCAGCCACCGCAAGCTAAGTAAGGCGAAGCGGACCAATCGGAGAAGCCGCCACCAATTTCTTCATGCGGTTATCTATTTTCACTGTGCTGACTCGGTCCCGTCGAAACCCTCTCCACTAGAGAATGCTCCTCGCCTCTTGTCAGCCAATTAGATAACAAGCACCTCTCAGTGCGGGCAATATTATTCGTTTTGGAAGCGAACAAAGGTGACCTCCTATGAACGAGGAGAGTGTTTGATTGGGTTGTTCAGATAACATTGCGGGTCATCGCTCGATGCTTGCGTCGATGGTTACGTAAATTGGACGTCAGGAGTTAGGAATCAAAACAGTTTGGAATCATTTTTCGTTATAGCGCCCCTGTAGTGTTCTACGATACGTAAGTCGTGCGCCGTTGTTCTATTGTGTGCGCAGATGCATTTCCATTGTGTAAGTTGTCTTTCCTGCAGTGCGTTTTCGGCACTAATGGACGAATCAGTGAGACGTAGAAAGCCTCACTTTAATAATTTTTATCCCATGAAGTTAACATGCGCCCAGTGCACGGTACACGGGCATTTTTGCATTTCGCTCGCATCGATATGCTGCCGCCGTGGCTGGGGATTTGATCCCGCGCCCTCCGGCTTAG
>NC_051154.1:255831061-255845485 GCF_013339745.2 Dermacentor silvarum
TAAAAATACAGCAGCAAATTTGAAAACCATATATCAAAGGAGTCCAAGGTCTGTGTCCTTTTTTTATTCTTCTTTCAGCGAAGATCCGGGGAGTTTGCAAAATGTAAAAAACAGGAAAAAAATTACTCTTTTGTGCGGGCATGCAGTCAAAAAGTTAGACTGGCCTAAGCGGACACACCAGATTTACGTGCGCGCTGGCAGTGCGACCCCTTGTCTAGCCGCTGACCACGCAGGCCCTGCGGCACGCCCTGGCGCTGCGGAAGCGATTCTTGCCAGCCAGGCACCGATGGCCAAGCTGGTTGGCCGCAGGCATCGAGTGACAACGTGGCCCACTTCGGCCACCCGCCGTCGACGGCGCGCTGGTGTCGGCGAAGTACGCGAAGCGTAGCTGTCCAGCGCTGCACACGTCCGCCCGGGGCCTGCGGCACGGCTTGTTCTGTGGGTCGGTCTCGATGTGCAGCTGGCGGTGGCGGACCTTGTCCCCGTCATGGTTGCAACGACGCGAACATTCACTGAACGAGGTGAAGATGTCACTTCCATTGACGGGACATCGTCCCGATGGGAATGACCAACGTTGACACTGCTTGTCACTGTAGTACCACCAGGTTTCCGGTGCGTCTTGCCTGCAGCGGGAAAAAAATGACGGTTATGAGAGGCTCCTGCCTGGCTCCCGCAAGGTGAGAGAATATCAGATCAAGAATCATGGGGGTAAAAGAAAAGGAAATCAATGTTCTGAATAGAGAACCCTATGAACTTTCCGTTCTGGATAGTTAACACGCCCTGCCAAATTGCTTCGACCGTAGTTCGCGAGCAGTATATGCAATATGCTGAATGACCACACTCATGAACAGACGCCCAATGAGGTAGCTTAACATTTCACACGACGAGGCTGGGGTGGGGCGCGAGGTCTAGCTGATGAGCAACTTCTAACAATACACGCCCACAGCTACACGCATTCCGGACTCCGTCAATGTTGCGAAAAGATTATCGTCCAGCCTGCCTTCGTTGTAAGTAGTAGTATAAACTTTATTTTGTCCGAGATGGAGTTTAGGGAGGAGGGGAGTGGGAGGGCCCTGCCTCTTCTTCCTCAGGCGGCGGCCAGGCCTTGTGCTTTGGCGGCGTCTTCGGCCATCTGGACGACCCGGAGTTGGAGATCCAGGTCTGAGCTGAGCAGTGCAGTCTCCCACTGCTCTAGGGTAGTGATGGGAAGGGGAGGCAATAAGCTAGTGGGTTTTTGTACCTTATCAGGGGACATGCCCACATGATGTGATGAAGATCAGCTCTACCAGCGCATAATTTGCAATCTGCTGTATATAGCCCAGGATAGAGGTGACTGTACGTCACTGGGTTTGGGAAAGTGTGCGTCTGTAAAAGGCGCCAGGTAACTGATTGCTTTTTATCTAAATTTTTGTGAGCGGCAGGGTAATGCCTCCTGCCCTGGCGGTAGAATTGTAGAATTTCCTTGTAGGATACCATCCGGTCCCTGCCTGAACGGCGGAGGGATTCGAACTGCTCCTCGCAAGAGGTTGTCGTGCGGCCGCGGATTGCCAGTTCTCGCGCCGCACTGTCAGCAGCTTCGTTTCCCGGAAGACCGGAGTGCGCCGGTGCCCAAACGAGTTGCGTCCATCTGCGCCGGGTCTCGAGTACCCTAGCCAGAATTTTGAGGGCTTCAGGCGAAATGCGCCCTTTCGCGAAATTTCGTATAGCTGTCTTTGAGTCGCTGACTATGAATTTGGCTGCGGAGGAAGCGCACGCCAAGGCGATTGCGACTTCCTCCCCGACCTCCGGCGAGGTTGTAATAACTGAGCTTGCAGCGATGATTTGATTTTGCTGATCTAGTACAGCCACTGTCATAACGTCTCGGTCACGATACTCGGCAGCGTCTACATAGGCCACGTCCTGAGAGTTTGCAAAGCGTTTTTGTAAGGATTTGGCTCTTTCCTGCCTGCGCTCTTGGTTATGCAGAGGGTGAGTGTTCTTAGGTAATGGTGGGACGTGTATGTGTTTTCTTAACTCTGTGGGAATGTCCCGCTTTGGTCCAAATTGGGTGTTGTATGTAATCCCGAGTGATTGGAGAATATGTCGCCCCGTCGGAGAACGCGAGAGTCTCTCCGGTTGGGCAATTCTTTGGGCTTCCATGAGCTCGTCAAGAGTATTGTGTACTCCTAGAGCCTCAAAATTTTCGTTTGCAGTCGTAATTGGTAGGTGTAGAGCCTGCTTGTATGCTCTCCTGATCATGAGGTTAATTTTGGAGCGTTCATCATTCTTTAGTTGCAGGAATGGGCTAGCGTACACTATTCTGCTTATGACAAAAGCCTGTACCAATCTGAGTAAATTAGTTTCTTTCATGCCGTGGTGTCTGTTGGCGATGCGCGAAATGAGTCTTGTTGTTTGATGTACGTGCGAGTCTAGTGCCTTTATCACTTCGTTGTTGTGTCCATTGGCCTGTATTCTGAGTCCAAGGATCCTGATGCTCGGAACTATTGGGATGTCCTGTTCGTTAGCTTTGAGCATGATTTGAGGGGGTGTGGTGACAGTTTTCCTGCCTCTGCAAGTGGGTCTATACAGAAGTAACTCGGACTTTTGCGGGGAGCAGGAGAGTCCTTTAGGTGTTACGTATTCTGTGACGACTTCGATCGCGCTTTGCAAAGTTTCTTGGATTTCTCCGTCACTCCCTCCGGTTACCCAGAGTGTCACGTCGTCTGCATATAAGCTATGCTGTAGTTTAGGGATTTTAGCTAGCCTGCTTGTATGCTCTCCTGATCATGAGGTTAATTTTGGAGCGTTCATCATTCTTTAGTTGCAGGAATGGGCTAGCGTACACTATTCTGCTTATGACAAAAGCCTGTACCAATCTGAGTAAATTAGTTTCTTTCATGCCGTGGTGTCTGTTGGCGATGCGCGAAATGAGTCTTGTTGTTTGATGTACGTGCGAGTCTAGTGCCTTTATCACTTCGTTGTTGTGTCCATTGGCCTGTATTCTGAGTCCAAGGATCCTGATGCTCGGAACTATTGGGATGTCCTGTTCGTTAGCTTTGAGCATGATTTGAGGGGGTGTGGTGACAGTTTTCCTGCCTCTGCAAGTGGGTCTATACAGAAGTAACTCGGACTTTTGCGGGGAGCAGGAGAGTCCTTTAGGTGTTACGTATTCTGTGACGACTTCGATCGCGCTTTGCAAAGTTTCTTGGATTTCTCCGTCACTCCCTCCGGTTACCCAGAGTGTCACGTCGTCTGCATATAAGCTATGCTGTAGTTTAGGGATTTTAGCTAGCTTGCTTGGTAATTCTAGCATGGCCATGTTGAAGAGGTAGGGAGACAGGACCGAGCCCTGGGTTGTCCCTCGATTCCCGAGCGAAATGCTCTCCGAGGTTACCCCACCGACGGTGATTGTGGCTGTCCTGTCTGTAAGAAAGTCTTTTATATAATTGTATGCTCTGGCGCCAACTCCTAGTTTGTTTATCTGGGTTAGGATGGCTTCGTGATGAACATTGTCGAAGGCTTTGGTTAGATCAAGGCCAACAATGGCCCGGGTATCAAGTTCTGAGCTCTGATCACCGTCTATTATTTGGTGCTTAATCTGAAGCATAATGTCCTGCGTGGAAAGCTTGGGTCTGAATCCAATCATCGTGTGAGGGTACAGGTCGTGCGCTTCCATGTGTTTGTTTAGGCGAGTAAGGATGATGTGTTCCAGAAGTTTCCCTAGGCAGGAGGTGAGCGAGATGGGTCTTAGGTTCTGTAGCTGCAACCTCTTGCCCGGCTTTGGTATCATGACAATTTTAGCTTCCTTCCACTGTTGAGGGATGTGGCCAGTCTCCCAACACTTATTCAGATACTTAGTTAGTGCTTCTATGGAGTCATCGTCCAGGTTCCGTATAGTTTTGTTTGTTACGCCGTCCGGACCCGGAGCGGAGTGCGTTCGTAGACCGTGTATGGCCTCACGGACTTCAGCTTCCGTGATTGGTTCGTCGATTATTGGGTTTGGATCTCCCGTGTATGCGGGTAAGGGCATTTTGGAATGGTTTCCGATGTATAGATTCTTGAGTTCGTTAATTAAGTCTGTGTCTGATCCCGGGTAATTATGGATTATTTTGCTGAGATTATGCCCCTGCATAGTTTTACTGCTCTCGGGATCGAGTAGACATCTAAGTATGCGCCATGTTTTGGCCATGCCTATTTGCGCTTCCATTCCATCACATGCACTGTGCCAGTTTTGGCGGGTTAGCGGGTGAGCATATTCCTCAATTTGTTTGTTTAAGATTGATATGCGTTTGCGTAGGGATCTATTCAGTTTCTGTTGTTTTAGTCGTCTTTCCAAGCTAGCTTTTGCTTCCCACATGTGGAGGAGCTTGGCATCTGCCGCCTGGATATTAGCTTCTTCTGATATGGTTATGGTCGCCTGCTTAACGGTTTGTTGTAAGTTGTCGACCCATGCCTTAATGTCTATAATCTCAGGAACGGCAGGTTCGTTTTTGTTTGTTTGTAGTTGCCTAAAATTGTCCCAGTCCGTGATGTGGATTCGTTTGCCGATAGGTTTGGCGGGTCCCGTTCGGATTTTGGTGGCCACTATGAAGTGGTCACTTCCCAAGTTTTCTTGCGTGTTGAACCATGTGGCGCCTGACACGTTTTTGGTGAAGGTTAGGTCTGGTGTAGTGTCCACGCAGACGCTATTTCCTGTGCGCGTGGGTTGTGTCGGATCTGTGAGCAGCGTGAGTTGCTCCTGCTGCGCGTCTAGCCACAATTGACGGCCTTTGCGGTGATCGGTGCGATAGCCCCATGCCGATGAGTGTGCATTGAAGTCGCCTAGTATGACAAGTGGTTGTTTGTTTGCAATGTGTGCTGCTTTCCGGAATAGATTGAGGAATCTGTGTTGCTGTTTAGGCTTGCTGTATACGTTGAGCACAAACAGGCTGCCAGTTCCTCGCTTTGCCGTAGGAATAATTTCCACTAGGACGTGTTCTACGGACACAATGCCGGTCTCGTGTATGAGTGCCGGTATGTTTCGTTTGATTAGCGTAGCGATTGGCGCTTTGCCTGTGCCCGATACATCGGAGCAGAAGGACGCATAGCCTGATAATTTGGCCTGACCCCCCGTCTCTTGGAGGGCAATTATGTCTGGAGCTTCGGAATCCTTAGTTTGTAGGAACTGCTGGAGATTCCCTCGCTTGCGGCGGAATCCCCGGCAGTTCCATTGCCATATGACGTACATAGCGCTTTTACCGCTATTCCAGGCCATCGTTGGTCGGGCGGTTGTAAGGCTTAGTTACTTTAATGGGCCCTACGCTAGGCCTTTGTTGGGCGTTTTCGAGGACCGCGATTCTGGCATTATAACTTTCGGCAAGGTTTGTTATCATGGTGTGGAATGTTTTATGCATTATCTCGAATTTGATATCAATGGCCCTGGTGATTTCCTCTATGATCGTCTCTTCCCTGATGTTACGCTTAGAGGTGCCAGAGTGGGCGGTTGGGAAGGAGGGGATTGTTCTACCGCTCTGCGCTTCGCGGGTAGGCTCTCGGTATCGGAATCTGGCTGCGCGTATTGTGTGGTAGGTTCTGCAACTGCCGGAGGTGCATCTATCTCTATATGGACAGTTTCTGGTTCTGCGGGTACAACTTCTTTCGGCGGTGTCGCCTTCAGTTGGGCTACCTCGGCCTTGAGGGCCTTATTCTCTGTTAGTAGAATTTCGAGCATTTGTTTGATTTTAGTTAGCTCGCTGTCGTGAGAAGAGGGGAGCGTGGGGTTTTCTATCTTAGTGGGTTCGGACTGGGAGACTACATTTGCCCAGCTCACCTTGTTGTTATTGGTTGAGGTCTTGCTTTCTTGTTTAGCTTGGGGTCTATGTCCCGATGGGGATCTTGATCTGGATGCCTTGCGATCGGCAGCAGTGTCCCTCCATTTTGATCGGGATGGGCGTTGGGCTGCCGTTGTCTGCTTGTCTGCTTGACGTGGCAACGATGGGTCTCTGCCGCCGCCGCCGCTGTGGTTGTGCAAAGTTTGTTGTTGTTGTTGTCGCTGTTTTTCCCACTGGCGCTGTTTGATGAGGAAAGGCGTCTGAAAGCGTCTCTGGCAGCTCTTGTCTCCCGTGGGGTGATCTTTACCGCACAGCGCGCACTTAGGGTTGCAGCTGTGATTGTCCGCGGGGTTTTGGGCACCACAGTCTTTGCACTGTTTCTTGTCGGGGGTAGGGCACACGTCCGCGCGATGACCGATCCGGCCGCAGGCTCCGCACACTTCGACTTTTTTCTTGTGGAGGTAGCAGCGGTACTCGGCGCCTCTGTAGTAGACGTAGAAGGGTACATTTGGGCCTTCAAAGATGATGATGGCTGAGTTGGCGTTGCCCATGCGATGGGCCTGCAGGATGGTGGGGTTCTTCTTGTAGATGAGACTTTTGGTGATGTCCTCCGCAGTGTCGTAGTCCGGAATGTTGTGGATTACGCCTTTGTAGGTGTCTGCCGGTGGGGCGGCGTAGGCTGTGGCTTCGTAGTGCGTGTCTCCAATTTGGAGTTCCCTGATGCGGTTGTGTTTCTCAGCATTTGCCATTCGCGGAGTGCTGATTACTATGACATTTTTTTCCACGCAGGAGCGATATATGTCATCTTCCGCCTCTGCAATCGGTACTGCTGCGGCTCGCAATACTTCATCTCGAATTTGCGCATCACTTAGTTTTGAGACATTTAGCCCGTCGCGGGGCCGTACGATGATCTTTATATCTTCCCTTGGAAGTTGTGGCTGTCGCGGCGGCTTCGGTTTCTTGGTGGTACGCGCTGCGCTCTGGCACGCACCAGAACGCGCTTCGCCAGTGCCAGTTGTTTTGCTTGTTTCATCAGCCATTATGCTGAACTGCTCTATTGCTCTACGGCTCCTATTGCGGTGGCTGGTAAGCCAGCCCGCTTCTTTAGTTACTTCTTCAGGTGTAATAGTTTCTCCGCAGCCACTTGTGTTGTCGGCTGATTGAAACAGCTCAGCCAATGGTTCCATCTTCGCTATAGTATGCAAGGAAGGCTCAATGTCTAATTTTCTATTGTGTGACTGCGCCTTAAACAGCCCTGGTGGCTCTGCAGCTGCACTGTTCTGAGCAGCAAGTAGAGGAGTCGATTACCAGCCGCGGGGAGCGCAGTCTAATTAGGGCCGAATAAAAAAATGTCACAGTTTCGCCCTAAGGGCGAAGCAATGAATGCGATAGCAACACAGCAATGTCATACGAAGTAAGGTGAGCGGCTTTGGTAGCAATATGAATTGTAGTAAACATGAGCTGATTAAGTAAGCAGGTGTGCTGCGGCGTAAGTAGACCGACATGAAAAGAGACTCGATGACCACGAGAAGGCGCGTGTGAAACGGTGGTGTTTATGAGAAGCGCTGCCCGTGGGCAGCGCGTGCGAAGGGACACACCTGTATAGCGCTGCACTGCCGATCCGGGCAGCATTGCATGTGTAGCGTGCGTTGAAAAATGTGGCCAGACTATTACTAACTGTGGTGTGAGCGCGCACAAACAAACATGAATAGATCACACTGAATGACTGCAGACAACGACTGTCAAAACGCTGGCAGCAAGCGCATATACGCCGCAGCGGGCGAAGGTACGTGCGGTCTATCGCTTCAACGGAAACTGAGCGGCGAATGCACAGCGCATAAAGGTCAGAGCCGTGTGGAGATAAGAGACGGTGCGAGCGAGCGACGAGCGCGGTTGTTGGCAGAATAGAAGTGCGCCCCCCCCCCCCCCCCCCGCTCCCTCCGGCGCTCGCTTCCCGCTTCCCGCTTCCTTGCTTGCGCGTGGAAGATTGAGTGCGTTCGCTCTCCGTGACAGCATGCGTCCCCGCACGCTTCCGCTCGGGCACACGGCGCGCGGCGAAGATTTTATCTATACGGAACCTCACGGCGACGGCGACGATGACGGCAGAAATCCGATGGAAGTGTCCATATAGTTGCTATCGCAATAAAACGATGGTGTACTTAGCTTCAGACGCAGGATACTAACTCCAGGTGGTCAGCCCCCATGATGCTGATCTTTCTTCAGCTAAGTCGCCACTTAGCTGGTTCAGAAAGTTTGGTGATGAAAATTGTGCGTGGTTTTTTTCTTTCTTTTCCTTTTTTGTAAGACAGGTAGTACATTAGGCAATTTAACAACGAGCTTTGTGGCGCAACCCACCGCCCCGTTCCAAAGGCATTCTCCATCCTCCACCGGGTGTTTCTGCGAACTTTGTTTAATTTTTTAAAATCATCAGCGGCAGCTAGCACAATTATAATCCTTGGCCTGAATTACCTATTTTGTCTGAGAAATTGACATTTGGCCGAGAAATCGACATGCATAACTGCATAATGAACAAAAATTCACTAATTAAGTTTCTAACTAATTATTTTACAACACAAATAGCAATTTACAAATTGTAGCCTCGGTGCTCGCAAGGTAGATCCAATTGGAACGATTTATCATATTGACATCAGTTTCGAGATAATAATTCCCGAACTTTGCGAAGTTCGGGAATATATTGGCGGTCCAGTTGCTTTTGTGCTTTCACGCATAAAATGTTTTGTTAAAAAAGTAGGTGGAACGACAGTGCATTTTTACAGCAAGTTAGATGGTGCATATCTCAAAAATTATGTCATCCACAGAATTATTTTCAAGTGGATATGCCGTGCCGTCTGATGAGCTAAAATTTATAAATTGCAATATGTGAAATACGGTAATTAGTTAAAACTTAACAATTCATTGTTTCTTAATTCCTAGATTAGGCAATTCAATTTCTCGTGCAAGTAATGTCAGCCTCTTCGAGTAGACCAGCTCAAAAACTACAATTGCGCCATCTGCCACAGGCGGTTTTTTAAAATCACTTAGTCTTCGCAGAAACACCTGGTATATATACAGTGAGTTTGGGGTGGTCCCCAACATGATCCCGCTACCCATCCCACCCCTTAGAGAACGATGGAACATCTTGCTGTCCAGCCCCGCCGTGGAAGACCAGCTTTGGCTCGTAACCAGGGGCCAGGCAGCGAGAACAGCAGATGGATTCCCGTGAAGTGGGAACCACTTCCATCCGGCGCATGCACTGAAAAGCTCACTAAATACATTTTTCATTCATTGGCGCGCGAGTTGAAAACAATCATAGCGGCTGCACTGCGTGCTTGCTCTGTAGCCAAACGACATTCGCTTACTTATTATGCTGGCAGCAGCTAACGCTGCGTTGCTTCGTCGGCTGTCTGAAATGAATGCTACTGCCTATTAAAATACTGACGCATTAGCATAACGTTCAAATTTATTGAGTTTTGAAATTATTGGTTTTCGTTTATGTATTCAAGCCAAATAACGTGGTTTAAGAACTGCTTTGTCCATATATGGCGGCTAGAAAACGAGTTTTGAGGTTAAATACGCGAAGAGTGAGGGTGCAACACTGACCTAGGTTTTACGGCAACTTCTTCGTTGGGAAAATGTGTTCTGCCCGGAACATGACGCCGTGAAAGAATTCTAGCTGCGCCTGAGAGCAAGTGTTTTACCTGGCATTTGTTGCGTGGCGCTTATATCGGCTATGACAGACGCCGTAGTTGTTTTTTCTTTAGGGGAGGGAGAGATGAAGGGGGAGGCAGCAGACACATTTACACGAGATTCTTCGAAGCGCGGCGCACGAACGTGTTTGAATTGCGCCCCCGCGGGTAGTAAGAGAGGAAAGCAGATGTGAACGTTATGCTGCAAGGTGGTATACATCTTGCTGAAGAGAAATACA
The DNA here is from genome assembly GCF_013339745.2 of Dermacentor silvarum. Taxonomy (NCBI): domain Eukaryota; kingdom Metazoa; phylum Arthropoda; class Arachnida; order Ixodida; family Ixodidae; genus Dermacentor; species Dermacentor silvarum. Next base: position 255,840,776 of record NC_051154.1, read on the forward strand.
TATCTTGTCGCCTGACCAATGCGGAATGTGCAAACGGACGGCATGGCAACATCTCTCTCAGAGAGCGGACTGTCGCTGTCGGTGCAAGTATTTTTTTTCTCGGGAAATATTGGTCGCGCCACGTAATGAACAGCGGTGACCGATAGTATGACTACAATACACCGCTGGCTGGTATATTGACTACCATTTTAGCTATGCCAAGATAGCCACGAGAGTTCGTATGGTACTGAGAAAGCATATGTTCGACGCATAGTTCGACGCATAGCATCCAGTTGTCTGCTCGAAACCTGCCGAGCCGCCGCGAGAGGCATCAGCTGCAGTCACGGACACCAGGCGCGTTCGGCGCGAACGCGGGGAAACGCGATCGGCATCGGCAGCAGCTCTACGCGTCCCACTACCACATGCCTTCACTCCTCCTCTCCACCTCGCATCGTTATGCTGCGCGATGCTATTTTTATACTCTGCTTTCACTCTCTCTGAGCTCTCTCTCCCCCAGCTCAGCGAAGCTATCGCACAGCTGGTATGGGGTATGGAGTTTCATGTTTACGCCACGAAATGTCCCGACCAACGAGAGGTATATAGCTTCGCTGTAAAAGCGGGGCACAAATGGTCGATATTTGGGAATAATTTCATTCTGTTTCTGGCCCAGGTTAACAAACTATCACGAGAACAAGGACCGCGCAAAGAACGATGGAACGAAAATTGTTAGGCGGAACGTTAGGAGACAAGCAGAGAGCGGTGTGGATCAGCGATATTCTAATTGAGATTAAGAGAAAAAATTTAGTTGGGCAGGCCATGGAATGCGTAGGGCAGATAACCGGTGAACTATCAGAGTTACAGAATGGGTGCCAACGAAAGAGAAGCGCAGTCGAGGATGGCAGAGAATTAGGTGGGGTGATGCAATTAGTAAATTGGCAGGCGCAAGTTGCAATCAGCTACGGCGAGACAGGGGTAAATGGGGATCACTGGGAGAGGCGTTCGTCCTTCAGTGGACATAAAAAATTGACTGATGATGAATACTTCCTTCGATAGAAAGTCTTCAAAGAAAGAGCTTCACGCGCTGCAGTTCTTAAACGTTGCTTGGTTTACCCCCGTCGTCGCAACCGATTTCAGACCTTATCGTTAACCAAACGCAGCGACCGCACTTAAAAGGCGATGCTGACTTTTCTAGAAATCCTAGAACTAGAGGCGGCACCTCAATTGAAGCAACGTTTAAGCGTAATGAAGTTAGTTTTCGTGAATATATTTACTTAATGCGTATGCAAGTCCAGCAATCTGGGACATCGACTACTGCGGTGAAGCCAACCCTGGGGCGATGCGGTTGGCGTAACTCTATGGGCAGCATTTTTTAAAAATCGATTGCTGAGCAATGGCTCGTTTCTCGCGATTTGCACTTTAGGCACTCAATCCCGACAACGTTCTCAAGCTATATATCGAGTGTAGTTTAATTCTGCCGGCTGGATTTTTTTCCTGGGGCACTTTTGTAGACCCATTTAAAATGCATGGGGTGATTTTTAAAACGTCATTTGCAGCACAGTAAAAACTAATCCGCTAATTGCACTCTAGTGGCACATACTGTAGGTCTCTCTATATATGTAGGTCCAGTTTGGTTTTATTCCGCCGGCTGAATTTTTTTCCTGGGGCGCTTTTGTTTGGCTACTATGCGGCAAAGCATCTTTACAGGGGCAAAAGATTCGTCCGCCGTTGAATTGATGGGAAAGAGCTTGTGGACCATGCTAAAAATGGACACGAATGTGCAGCTGTGATGCATATTTGCGCCCTGGCGTATAATGAAAGATGATGGTGTCAGATTCTGCAAGAAGGAGCGGGCCAAATGGCTTTATGGAGTGCCATCGAAGCACTAAAAACGGCTGCGCGTGCCCCTTTTTCTCAAGTTTCGGCGCATGGTAAAGTGTTTCATATGGTATTTAGAACGATAAGGTATTTAGAAAGATTTACTGTTACGCAAATTTTTGACACAAAAGGACATCGCCAAATGGAGCACTTGTTACGTGTGTTTACTTGACAGTGCAATTTGCCGACAATGCGAAGGCTCATATTATCAGTGTAAAAAAATTGAAAGGGAGAACTTATGATCTATAGAACGCGTGACGGAACGAAATAAAGAAAAAAAACAGAGTCCCCGTGTTACAGCGAAAATCAGCAGCTTCGTCTCGTTTAATAAACGATGTCATTTTAGTTTTAAATGCAAAAGCATTTCTATGCCTACCAAATCTATGTCTACCATTTCCGTCCGTCACGTCAGACTAATGCAATGGCTCATAACCACGTAAGGCAGAGGCTACAAGCGCTCAGCGAAGTGAAGCGAACAGCGCATACATTCATTGAGGTCACCCATACAATACAAAGAACAGCACATGTTTCAACAAGAAAAACTTCAAAACAAGTATCCGAACCATGAATAAAACATTGCATGCCCCCCTCAGAAATTGTAGTGGTAGTTTTGCAACAGCTTAGCTGGACATCCAGGTTGATAAGGACCGATAATAGTTGATAAGGGTCAGATCATGTTCGATAAGGTTGATAACGATGGATGAGGGTTAATAAGGGTTTATGCTGGTCGAATCAAATTTCATAACATTGATAATGACACTGGGCTGCGTGGTGATTAACAAGCGGCACAATGCTTGTGCATACTTAGGCAACTTCCAGAGGACTTTCTGCGTGATTTCTTTTTTTCAGTTCGGAAGTATAACTAAAATCATGCGTGCCTGTTAAGTGTACGCAAATCTCGCACGTTATACGCGAAAGTAGGGTTGTGAGGGTTTGAGAAAGTGGAGCCGCAACCGCTGAACTACACCGGGTTAATTGTTGTAGGGCCTGCTGTGAGCCACACGATTGCTTAGCTGCGCAAATAGGTAATCGCTTGACAATATTTCTCGGAGCCCCGCCTGGTCGGGAATATTTCCTCTCGTAAGGTGACTCTTACAATATCCTCGTAGCGCAAGAAAACACTGGTCTGACAGTCGTTCGGACATGACTAACCTGAATCCGGGCTTTTAAATGCTGTCGCACCAAATCGCTTGGAAATACGAAGAAAATATACAATTCGTTTGTTTCTCCACAAACTCAGTCGCACTGTGGGGAAACAAGCTTCTAGTTTATGGCAGCGGTATTTCCCGTACAAAACGTTTTTTATTATTGTGAAAGAAATTATATGTACACTCCAGGCGCATTTACGCCGACGTCATCCGCGTCGCCTTCGCTGTCGCCGCCATGTTCCGTGTGAAGTCCGAGTGCGATAACATCGCGGCCGGATGCCGTAAGTTGCCCGTGCGAGTGGAAGCGTGCCAGATTCATATGAGAAGCCTGGTGGCTCAATCTCGAAGGTTATGAAAAATGGCGCACAACAATGCCTCAAGCAAGCACGTCTCGCTGTGTATTGTGTGTATTACACGGACAAACAGGTGCATGCAGGGTAACGTTTAACATCGACTCACCACTCTCGCATTGCACTAAATGCTGAAGAAATTAAACATTCACTGTTAAGATCATCGCGTACTATCGTCAGTCAAAGCAAACAGCAGAGAAAGCTTCGCTTACTCTGGTTCCCACACTGAGTCGGAACCACATAATTTTATTGCGATTGCAAATATATGGACACTGCAGGCACATTTCCGCCGTCGTCGTCGACGTGATGTTTCGTATAATGTCCAAGTGCGATAACATCGTGGCTGCGCGCCGTATGGTATGGGTAAAGTGAAAGCGTGAGAGGGTGAGCAAAGAATGGTTGCTCAGTCTCGCGTGCGCAAGGGAGGAAGGCGGGGAAAAAGCGCTCCGTCGTCCATCGCGCACAAGGCCGCAGGGAAAGTGGGGGACGTTTTACTCCTGTGGCGGCTACGTATGACGCGGCTGAGCGCGGCCGCGCGGCCCCGATTCAGAGAGTGATCTGCGCTGGGTACAAAGTCTAGGCGGGCCGATGGCTGGGACCCTATAACGTAAAGCTATTCCAATCTGTTTTCCTTCCAATCTCCTGATGTCCAATTTACGTAACCGCCAACGCAAGCATCAGGTGGTGACTCGCAGCGTTGTTTGAGAAGGCTATTGAAACGCTCTCCTATTTTCTAGGAGGTCACTGTTGTTTGCTTTCAAAAGGAATAGCATTGCCTAACTTGACATATATTTCTTACCTGATTGGCTGACCAAGGGCGATGAGCACGCAGAAGTGGAGGGGGTAACGTGGGGCCGGGCTAGCGCAGTGAAAGCAGATAACCTGATGAGCAGTGTGTTGCCGGCGTCTGCGTTTGCCCTTCTTCTTCTTACTTAGCTATCGGTGTCTGCTAGAAAATCACGTCGGCGTGCAACGGAAACGTAACAATGCAGCTAAAACGAATCTTCAGTGAAGAAAATTTGACATAGCGATGTTGTTTACGTGCTGAAAGGACTCGACAACGATATAATGTCAAGCAAAATTTTTAGTACAGGCAAATTAATCCATTCTCCACGGCAGCAACGACTAGCCAGTGCCAGAGCGATCGGCGGGTACCCACCTTCTATTCATGTCGGAACGGGGCAGTGTCCGGCTATTAAAAAGAAAATTAAGTTTTGATCGGTGTAAGAATGCATCTTTAATGCGTACACGCCACTTTGACGCAGTGATTTTTCACTGTTTTGGACGTCAGGTGACAGACAGGTGAACAGGACGCAGCCCGAAACTTTGACCATTGCGGATGGCTGATGGTTAAAAGG
>NC_051154.1:255845585-255875882 GCF_013339745.2 Dermacentor silvarum
CTCTGACCTGGTACATTCCGAGAACACGGCACTTTTTCGGCACTGCTTGGCCGGTTGCTCCTTGTCAATGCCGTGCTGCCGGCAGCTTTCCCTCGAGGGAAACCTGTTGGGGCTTCGGTTGCACACCACCATCTTGTCTGATGAAGTGGACACACAGGCGTTAATCGACGGGCTGTAGTAAAATTCCAGCCGGCGACTCGGACAGTAAACGAACAGCGGCTTTCCGCACGCGGCGTTTCGCTGTACCTGCGTATAACGATTGCATTAGTCCTTTACTTGCGATAGCATGTTAGGCAGAGTGTTTTCACTGGCCGATGAGGCCTCTTGTCTGAAACATTTGTACGTCATGTGTGCCTCCGAGATGTCTAATCACGGAAAATTTTACTTCCGACAGCAAGCTTCACCATAGTAGTTGCACTAGTTCGTGCCATCGTGTCTGAAGCTTCGAGGGCGTGTATCTCATCATCATCAGCCTATATTTATGTCCACGGCAGGACAAAGGCCTCTCCCTGCGATCTCCAATTACCCCTGTCTTGGGCTAGCTGATTCTAATTTCGACCTGCAAATTTCCTAATTTTATCATCCTACTTAGTTTTCTGCCGTCCTCGACTGCGTTTCCCTTGTCTTGGCACCCATTCTGTAACTCCAATGGTCCACCGGTTATCTACCCTATGCATTACATGGCCTGCGGTCGCATTCTCATGAATGTCGAATGCAAAAAGTTGCATTTTTACCTGAAAGGCGAAGCATTCATAGCGATATAAAAGAACCAGACAAGTGCAAAAATTAAGGTTCGTAGTTTTAGAGAACACACCTTCATCATCATCATCAGAAGCAGCAGCAGCAGCAGCCTATATTTATGTCCTATATTTATGCCCACTGCAGGGCGAAGGCCTCTCCCTGCGATCTCGAATTACCGCTCTCTTGGGCTAGCCGATCCCAACTATTCCAACATGCACCTGCAAATTTCCTACCTTCATTACCCCACCTAGTTTTCTGCCTTCCTCGACTGCGCTTCCCTTCTCTTGGTATCCATTTTGTAACACTAATGGTCCGCCGGTTATCCATCCTACGCATTACATGTCCTGCCCAGCTCCATTCTTTTCTCTTAATGTCAATTAGGACGCATAAATTGAAGCAAATATTCGGTTAATAAGTAAATGTGCATGGTGTCACGCACGCGCCGACAGACATGAACAAATCTCACTCGATGACCGCGAGCACTCGCTGTCACACCGCTAGCGAGATGAAGAGCGCCGACAGCGGTGAGCGAACGTTCACTCGCTTGGTGCAGCTGCTCGCTTCACTATGGTGCAGCGTCACTCAGATAACATGACCTCCAACACTAGGCGCATGGTTAGTTGACATGCACGAATGCATGCACTAGTCATCTTCAGCCCTAGCATGCACCCGCCTCAGAAGACCTCCAACATATAACGCGGGCCGCATATGCGCTCAGCCGCGCCAGCCATGCGCAGCCAGCCACAGACGGGTTAGAGGAGACGCGCGCTCACCTCCCCTTGCGCGTGCTCAATCACCTGACGTCCAACATCGGATGCGCGGCCGCTCATTCTCCTCGCACTTGAACTTTAATCATAACCCACTATGCAGTATTGGGGCTTTGAAGCCCTTCATTTTTTAAGTGCTGATCGCTTATTTTATTTTTCTCCTGGGGCTTCACAATATTGAGCATGACTTCAGTCCAGTAAATGGACAAAAACAGGTGATATACGAAAGATGACGACGTGCGAACGAGACTGGCTAGTAGAAGACTAGCTTACTACTAGATTCGAGTGAATCATTGAAGGCCATTGAGAAACAAGTCGTGGAAACGGTTGTGTTCACAGGGACAAGTTCTCAGTGAGAAAGCCTTGGTTACGAGAAGCTAAGCTAATATAGATAAATTCGCAAATCATTTTTTTTTCGTAAATGCTCTTTGACATTGACAAACCACATTTGCTAATAATTCGTCCAACGTCGAATTTGAATTACAGCTGCGTTAATGAGCAATTCTAGCGTAAGAACGTTTATGTGAATACAGGGCCTTCATTCACAAAACGTTTCGTTCATAAGTGCCCTCTGCCATTCATTAGCCGGCTTCGCAAATGATATGTCCAGCATCCGGACTGGCTGAAATTTTTTCTTACGAACAATTCTAGCCTAAGACGTTTTCGTGAATACGCACTCAGGTCCAAAAGTGCAGCTAAGTTACGATTCTTACCCGGCTTTGGAATGTGATGGCCTCGACGCCCTCCAAGCCGCGCACAGCTTCGGCAGCGTTTGCCCTTGTGCCTGCGGGATCTACCGTCACCATCGGCCGCGCAGGTTTCCTTTTGTCAACGTCGGTTTCTGTTTGGTCCCACCCCGTTCCGCCTTCCAGAACCAGGTCGCCACTTGATTTCTCATTCTCATCTGTTTTCTCATCGAGGGCCATACCCTCGTTTCGGCGTTTGTCACGGCGGGCCCCGACTCTCTCCGCTTTCTTTGCCTTTTCGCCTTGGCGCTCTTCTTTTGACCGCGACTCCACTCTGCCTGACGCACTTCCCTGCTCTGCAGCTCTGCTGTAGGCGCCATTGGCACCAGCCGCCGCGGTTGTCCGCTTGTCTCTGAGAAGTTAAAGAAAGATTATGAAAGATGGGCCGACAACGCTAAGAGCCTGTCCTTTAACAAAATTCCTTAAAGAGAATAAACGTTGCGGACGTACGCGATGCAAATTCCGCGTCGCCGCACGGCACTGCCAAAAATCTTAAAATGTTCCCAATAAGCCGTACGAGGTGCGACTTCAAGTAAAACGCATGTATGTTGTTATTCGTTGTGCATTCAATGGAGCAGTGACTACTTGATACGGTTTTCTTAAACTTTTTTAAATGAACACAGCCTATGTTCTGATTGTTTCCGCGGCCTCTTCATAATGTAAACAAGGTGATATTGAAGGAGCAAACGTTTCATTACGGCTTATCAAAGTACGTTTCAAAATACTCCTCTGATAACATAAATATCTCGCAAAAGGTGATACACCACAGCCTGCGTGACCGGGACTGCTTGTTTGGCTGCGTATTCGGGCTGCTTTAGCACTTACGGGAGCCCGAAATTAGAAGTGTGTATCAGTAACTGAGGAGCATGGCTAGAAGGCTACTCTATTCGGCCACTCACTGCCCTGACAAGCTTGACACACAAGCTATACCACCCAGCGCAGCTGATAAAAGCCTAACATCGAGTAGGAAAACACACAAGAGTGTTCCCACGTGACTGCGTATAAGACAGATTCGCTCATTTACGAAGCTGGGCCGGCTATTGTGCAGGGATCCATTTATCTGGATTATTATCTCTTTCTTATCATCTACCATGATCGGCCGATCCGAGTTATAACGTAGGCTGAGCATCGCTGGGAAAATTCACGAGTCACGAATAGGGACAGCATTGAAACATAGTGGTCAGTTAGCTACATTATTGCAGCCCTGATTTCGCACTCTTCGACTCTGCTCGCTTCGCTCACCCGCATGGAGATGGGCCCATGGCTTTTTTTTTCTTTTTTTTTATGGATGCCAGCGGCGTTCACTTAGTACGCGAGAACTACGTACCCCTTGACACCATGAATCAGGCCGGAGTACAGGTCCGACGACATGGCCGCCAGGATGAGCGCGAACACGGCGGCAAAGCAGAGCGCGACGAGCACGCAGTGCGGCTGCCTGGCGAACCGCTTCCAGCTGTCAGCGTTCACACCATCGCCCTGCGGTGGACGCTCAAGGCCGATACGCTGTAGAGCGGACGCGCTGGCTGTGGCACCCTTCTTGAGGTCCGGGATCTTTCCGTCCCCGCTCTCGTCTTCGTCGTTGTCGTAGTTGAGGAAGTAATGGCGGATCTCCTCGGGCATCCAGTAGGGAGCCGCGCTGCCAACTTCGCAAGCGCTGCTGTTACGGCGGCCGCCGGCCGGGGACGGTGAGTGGCGACGCTTCACGCCCCTGAAAGGGCAGGCAGAAAGGACAGTTCAAGATAACTTGCCACGATGAGTTGCGTCAAGAGGAAGCTTTCAGCTCGGGGACTCCTATCTAAATACACGGGAAACGAATCTCTTTTTCTCGGCAACCACTGCACCAAATTTGATGAGATTTGATGCGTTAAACGTTAACGCAGCAAAAGAAAAGTATAAAATCTGGTGACTGTTGCTAGCAAATTGTCGATTTAGGCCGTCAAAAATTGAATAACAAATTGTTGTAGAGTCGCAAATTTTCAGAAAACTAACTATCAAGTTACAAATGTGTAGCTGAGCAATAAACAATGATTCCCCAAGTCTGTAAATGGCATCTAATAGTATATCTAAAGTGCGCCAAATTGATGTATATACTTTTGCAAATCCCTTGTAAACAATGTTACAAGTTTATGTAAGACATAATTGATGTATCAAATTTGTCCGCTTTGGATGCTCTAACGGATGCAATTTACAGAACTGCGATAGCTGTTCTTGGTGCAGAGTTGCAAATCTGTAGACTTCGTGCTACACAAATGCAAGAAATGACATTAAGATCGGTCCAGTGGTTATCTCAGAAAGACATTTCTGCGTTTTACATGTATTTAAACAGGCGGCAGCGGAGTTGGGCCCGTGCTAAAGCTTGCTCTTAACACTTATCTCAAATGGCCGAAAGAGCGGAACGTAAAGTGAATATTTCACGCATACGTAATAAAAACTTCCAAAACGAGCGCTTCCCTTACTTTTCTTTTAAGTGGAATCAGGGAGAGGTCCGTGACGCAGCGTGCCAACATCAAGATACCGATGTCTTGCTCTCGAAAACCTTCATCGACAGCGTGTAACACGCTTTGCTTGTGCGAACGTGAGTATTGAACCAATGTTTAGCTAATCGTCGCCAACATGAGTTACAAATAGCGCGATGTCCCACATAATTTAGTCATTCAGATCACGTAAAACATTCATGTAAGTGCATGCAAGCATGGCCGAATACACACTGGTTCAGCGCTCATTTTCTGGCTTACGTTAAATATCTTTAATTTTTGATTATCCAGGTTTTCTCTTCCCAGTTGTTGCGCGGAACTACAGTTACGCTCCATAAGAGCTTGTGATTATACGTTCGAAGACAATAGTTTACTCTCCCTGGCCGCCGCAAGAAGCGCGCCTTCTCCCGACGGGTTTGCCTGTGCATTCGCTCCGTGTTCGCATTTTGCACTGAGGGTGCGCTTGGGCAACGCCCTGCCTGTGCCGCAACAAGAACAAAAAAAGATAGAAAAAAAACATGGTGCAAGATACAGTTAGAGGTGTTCGGTCGTCAGTGGTCTGACGACCAAACATTGCAGGTCTTCAGATCGTATTGGGCGACGTGCTTTGTAAATCTATTTTGTTTTTAGTTGAACAGCTTAGCTAACGTTAGCTGGGACACACGGTATATTCATAAGGGCTACAAAACAGAATAAAAAGTTGCGCGCAACCAATATTTCTGCGTCTCCGTGCACTGTGAGCTTTTCTCCTGGCACCACCAAGCTGGGCGCATTCTTTATAACTCTTTTTTGCACAGCTATATGAATGAGCTTCTAGGAGTATATGCGTATAACACTTCCTGATCACAAGAGAAGGACGAACCCCGAGCGCCTTATTCACACTCCAACATCCTCTTTATTGTATCTCCCCTGTAGAACATTTTAGGTTCAGTCCAATCACGCACGCTGCTGCTTTAAAAACGTTCAATAAGAATGCTTGAGGAATGTTCCGTTGTTTTAGCCCCACCAAGTCTTTAAAAATGTCCAGTTGCAAGTAGCACAATTCTAATTTCTGAGCTAAATTACTCGATGAGGCGGCCATTACTTTCACAAAAAATCAAGACGCTTAATAACATAATTACAGTAATTAACATTTTTATTAATTGATTTACGGCACATATTTTATGTGTACTAATCGTGGCTAGTGCGTTTGGAAGGCATCTAGACTTGGAACGAATTCTGAGGATGGCACCGGTCTCCCGATAGCGCCGTCAAACTTGCGCTGTTCTAAGCAATGAATCACAAAAGTAACTGGAAGGCCAATGCATTTCGTCGGAGTCCGGAAAATTAACTCGAAATAGGTGTAATCCTGAGAATTCCTCGCAAGTGGATACGCCTTCCGAACTCACTTGCTATAATTCGTAAATTGAAGTATATGCCGTAAAGTAGTACTATAAAAGTTAATTAGCCTAATTACGTTCAATATTCAATTAAGTATTTTGATTTCTCTTAGAAGAAATGGGCTGCCTCATCGAATTACTCACGGGTTAGAATTGTGCTACAGCCGCAGGAATTTTTTAAAATTCGGTGCAGCTAATAAAGTACACCTGGTATATTAGTGCATTATAATAAAGGCCTCGTTACGGCATTTTCTTTTTCGTTCCTTGGTTCACACACAGCGTGCATCGCCCGTACGGCGACACTATTTTCCAGCAAAACGAACCGTTGCCTTTTCACGTCTCACTGAATCATCTAAAGCGATTGTTAAAATGAACCCTATCTCTTTTCGTTTGATCGACTCCAGTTAACCCTGTAGGCCAAGACTGTTCCACACGAAGAAAAATTAGAACTTTCTCACCTCTATTTCTGGCCATGCAAAACACACTTGTACAAAAAACAATGACATGTTAGGAGTGAACCCTAATTAAAATCGTAAATGATTAATTAGTAACTTGTTTGTTGAACTTTCCACAGCTGAAACTTCATTCCAGTAAATCAAAAGTGCAAAGCAGATTTTGCGATAAGTTTTCTTCGCTTAAATCAGCAATTTGAGGCCTCAAACAGCGTAGCATGTATGATACGTTGAACATTACAGGGTTAATCAACCGCACCTTGGATACGGCTTGTCGTCGGAACTGCTCTCAGTCGACGTTGGTGACGAGGACTCACTCCTCTGGGATTTGGGTGGGCCGCTGGCACTTGCGATGACCGAACTGCCAGCCCCCGCCAGGTCCTGTGTCATCGCGTAAGACTGCCGGCGGACGCCGGACGCCGGGCTACCGGCTCTTTCGTCCACCTGGAACCGTAGAGTCTTCGCGGAGTGTCTTCTGGGCAGGCTGAAGAAGCCCGGTGGAGTCTTGAGGATGCCAGGAGGGGGCCGCCGCCAGGCCGGAGGCCTGGGTAAGAACGCTGGTAGTTGCGGCATCGATTCCGGCTGCGCTGATCGGTGAGAGAACGAGGCCATTGCTCGCGGGACGGGCTGTTGTTGTTGTTGTTGTTGTTGTTGACCTGAGAGGTTGTGGCGCATACCCACAGTGGGGGATTGGCCATGAATCGGGTGGTTATATTTGGTGCATAAATACAAGGGAATTAACGAATGGAATACTGGAGTTTATAAAAGAAGATTTTGTGAGACGAGAAGAAGAAAAAAAAAGAACTAAATAATAATAGGTTTAAAAAATGAATAAAAGAAAACTATGGTGGGAAAGGTGACAATAAGTTTAGCATGGTAATCGATTTGATTCTATGAGATAATTTTGGATTGCCAAGCAAGCATTTCTGTGGCTGAACCCAATAATAGAGGCTCCAAAAGATAGAATTACAGGTGCCGATAAATCTAGGCCAATATTGCGAAGCGGGATTTCCAGTAGGCTTCTCCTTATGGCAGAAAAACGCCGACAAGACAACAAGAAATGGTCTATTGTCTCCGCTTTGCCACAGAATGAGCATAATGGTGAGGGGACCAGACCAGACCTGTGTAAGTAAAAGTTTAACGTAGGGATACGGCAGCGCAGCCTCGTGATGACAACTTCGATTTTCCGGCTTTGGCAAAAGTCTCTGTGCCAAGGGTATAGAAGATGTCTGTATTCCAAACAATTGGTTAGAGCAGAGCCTGACACTGCCTGCATAATGACACTCCTGCGAAATCTAGCAGCAGTGACATGAGCAGTCAAAGGACAATACGGAAAAATTGGTCCGGTTATCGACGCCTTGGCTAGTGAATCTGCTATTTCATTTATAATAAGTCCTCTATGGCCAGGCACCCAAATTAAACTCAAACTTTTCACATAACCAGGTATCAATGAATGAAACGTCCTTAATACGCGAGAGTCGCAAGAAGCGGTGAGGGATGAGCACAATGATAATGAATCAGTGACTATCACGGCAGACGTAATTTATGGGTCTAATTTGCGTAGAGCCAGCACCACCGCCATGAATTCGGCTAAAAATATAGGTATAAAATCTGGCAGCCGAAGAGAAAATGTCCAATCGAGAATAGGGGAAAATATACCAACACCTGATTTTTCCTGACATTGTGAGGCATCTGTCGCAATAACGATATTTGTTTGCAGGCTCTACAGATGATCTTGTAATAGACCATCTAGAATGCTATGTGGAAGTAATTTTGAATTATTAGGAAAGATGTCATCGAATTGAATATCAGTGGATACAGATCTGTCAGGAATCCGAAGTACATCACAGATGCGCACGTCCAAAGGGTCAAGTAATTGTTGCGTGAATGTAATTTGGGGAGTATGTAAACGCGGCCAGTTTACACGAAAAAAACAATCAGGTTGGGAAATGAATATTGTTTGAGAACGTCTCACCGGTGTTTCATAAATTCTCAAAAACGTCTGTACTGTCAAAAGACGGAACCTACACGAAAGAGGAGGAACACGGGATTCGAGATAAAGAACAGAATTTGCAACAAATTTAGGAAGCCCTAGGCACAAACGCAAAGCTTCTCTTTCTAAGAGGATCAAAGGGCGGGAAGTGTAAGCTGGAGCTCCAGAGAAGAGTGCGCAACCAAATTCTAATACAAGACGAACGTACATGCGATATATCATTAGAAGTGTATCTCTTCTCAATCCTATTCGACGATTGCTCAGCCTGCGCAAAATGCCAATTGCACGGGTACCTTTTCCAGTCACATGATCTATGTGTGGCCGCCAGTTGAGAGAGGCGTTATAAATTATTCCAAGGTACTTAACCGATTCTACCTGTGGTATGTCTTGTAGGTGGTAAGAGAGAGAGATATGCACTGGGTCATTTACCGGAAAAACTAGAATGGCACATTTGCTGGTATTGAGTAAAAACTGATTAACATCTAGCCAGCTCTCCAGGGCACAAAGGTAAGTTTGCAGTCGTTGATATAACGTATGAATGTCATTTGCAGATGCGAAAAACGCAATATCATCTGCATAAACATAAGTTGTGACTTCTTCGTGATGGGGAATTGCGCTCATGAGAATATTAAAAAGCGCCGGGGAAAGGACTGAACCTTGCGGTACTCCTCTCATTTGTTTGCACCTAGAAGACGAAAAGCCACTTTTGTAGCAGTAGAATTCTCTTTCACTTAAAAATGAATGAATCCACGCTGTTATATAACCAGGAACACCACAAGATGTTAGCCGATTTATCAAAACTGTGTGTTCCACGGTATCATATGCTTTAGCGATATCAAGCGTCACTAAGGCAGCATATTGCTTATGACGTCGAGCAAGTTGTATCCGGCTTTCTAAGTCGACATGGGCATGCCAGATAGAGCAGCCAGCCCTGAAACCAATCTGACATGGACTAAGAATTGAATTATCATTTACAAATTTTGTGATACGAAGGTGAATAAGCCTCTCAATTAATTTTACTACATTTGACGTAAGCGCTATAGGCCTGATGTTCTCCAATGTATACCCTCCCCCTTGTTTCTTAAGTATCATTACTACTTTGGCAAGCTTCCATTGCAAAGGAATCCAAGCATTTTTAATCGAATAGTTTACCACGTCTAAAAGAATGTTCGGCGATTCTTTTAACAATTTCTTTTAACAATATTTTTAGCATTGCATTTGTGATTCCGTCAGGGCCAGGTGCTGTATTTGGCAAGCATGCTGCAGTCTGATTGAGCTCAGATAATGAAATTGAGGTGAAGCCATCCGAAGAGTCTAAAGCATAATGAATAGTTGGAAGCCGGGCTGCAAATCGATTTTCTAAACCTTTGGCAATTGCTTCTAAAGAGGAGCTCATTTCTTGCGGGGTCAAAACGATGGAGTCTAATGTTAACGGCGTTGGTAGCACATTTCTAGCACGAAGAAATGCGAACAGAGCTCGCTTGTTTTTTGATTTTGATAGATAATCATAATGCCTAATATCATATTCATCTTTGGCTCGGTTAACAGTACGCTTAAATACACCAGCGTGAAACTGATAATTTTTCCAATTTGTCGGGCATTGATTATGGAGAAGTGTTTTCCAGGCTGCTTTTCTTTTCCTATAATCACGCGTACACTCATCATTCCACCAACAACAAGCGGTGTGCTTAGCCGAAGGGATGACAAATTCAGCTTGCTTCAGGGAGCCCTCAAGAACCGAACAAATCATTGAAGCGATTTCCTCGTCATTGGCATTAGCAAATTTCGAAACGGATGCAAGTAAGACAGTCTTAAATTTATTGTGGTTGACGAATGTGCACGCCTGGCATTCTAAAGATGTTATTGGACACATGATTTCAAATGACACAGGAAGATGATCACTGTTGGTTGCTGAGTCAACCGTTAACCACGAAGAAACATTGAGGCCAGCACTACAAAATGTTAAGTCTAACACTGACCGAAAGTGACCTCTAACAAAAGTCACATGTCCTGTGTTCTGACATGAAAGGTTACTATCAATAGCCCATTCCCATAGTCGCTTACCCCACAAATCTGTTTTTAGACCCCACGACACATGATGCGAATTAAAATCTCCTGCGAACAAAATTTCTTTTCTGCAAGCAGCTACGGCCCTATCAAGTTGGCGCGTACTTTGCACACCGGTGGGGAAATAGGTATTAATAATTGAAAATGGTTGATACCCTGGGAGACATAAGTCTATCGCCAAAATTTCGCAGTTGGAGTCCATGAATTTAAAAGAAAGGTTTGCCTTATGACAAATTTTATTTGAAACAAGTATCAATAGTCCTCCACCTCGCGGGTTACGATCTAATCTGAATGAACGAAAACCTTTGAAATGAAAATTTTTCTCTAGTGATAGCCAAGTTTCCTGAAGAAGTATAACATCTGGATTAAGCTGATGAGATAGGTAAAACAAATCTGTTAAAGCTGAGCAGATAGAGCGACAGTTCCACTGCAATACTTTCAACTGTCCAATGGTGTTGATCGCACAGCAGCGGCAACTGCCGCCTTAAGAAAGCTTTCTTTTTTCATAGGCGATGGTTGACTCTTTTTTGGTTTTGGTTTCATGGTCTTAGAAATTGGAGATCCCATGCATTTGGGAGCTCGAGCGTCAAGTTCCATATCTGTGACAGTAAGGGAGTCTGAGGAAGAGGACTCACCCTCGCCTGGTTGAATTGGCGGAGTAGTGTCCGTCGAGTGATCTTTAAATGTAGAAGGCGCTTCTACGTCGTTGCTAGGCATTCGAGGTGTGGCGTTAAGTACTGATGACTGTAGCGGTGCCTTAGTTGCTTGCAACAATTGAATCATCTGACTGGAAATGATTTGAGCTAGGCATTCTGATAGGCTGGATACCAATTTATCCATAGCTTTAGTCATTGCCTTTTCCACAGCAGCGTCAATTGCTTCCGAGAGATTAATATTCATACTTGGAGCGTTCGGGCTGTAACACCAGAGTATCCGAAGGCCCTGTCTTTAACGACTGCAATTGCATCTCTTCGGGAGCAGCGACGGCGGCTCGATTACTTCAAGAATTTGAGTTTCTTGGGCGCGAGCTGAGCAATTCGAATAGTCTGCTGGGTGTGTTCCCCCGCAGAGGCAGCAGTTTTCAGATTGCGCAGAGCATTCACTTGAGGGATGACCATCTCCACAGGTGCGGCAGCGTACGCTCGACTTACAACCTCCTGCACTGTGCCCGAATCTCCAACAATTCTGACATTGTATTGGACGTGACGCGAGTGGTTCTACACGGAACACAAGAGGCCACACTTTGATTTCGGACGGACATGATGCGCCCACAAACGTGGCAATTACTGACTCAGTCGGAATTCTCTCAATATTTACAAGGCGATTGCAACGATAAATAGCAATGACGCCTGCTGCGGAGAGCTTGTCCAGGGTTTCAGTTGGACTTAAGTGGGAGTCTACGCCTCGTACGAGGCCCTTGTTGCACGCAAGGTGCGGCGGGATAAAAGTTCTCACCGGGATGGAAGCGAATGAAGTGCATTTCAGCAGATCTTCAACACAGGTCTGGTCCGGTGACCGACACAATATACCTCCGCGTCCGAACGCTCGCACGTCAGTGATGGTCTGGAAGTGGTTGGACATTGTCTTAAGTTCCTTCTGGACAGCTTGTGGGTTCGTCAGCCTGATGGAACCTCCATTGGTAGGCACGAGCGCAACAGGAATGGTGCTTACGCCACTGCGAAAAAATAAATCTAAAGGTAATTCATTAGATGGCAGGGATGCTGACCAGGCGGATCGCGCCTGGCCAGGAGAATTGGTCGACATCAGCCCAAGATGGCTGATGCAAGGAATGCGAATAAAACAGGGATGAAATAAAGGTAGTTAGAAACCTGAAACCACCCGATACACAGCCAAAATACCACTGCAAGCCAACGAAGCTTGGAGAGGCACCGGAAGGCCGCAGGAACGCCGCAGCTCGCGCTCTCGTTCGGAGGATTGGCGGTGTACAGACGCAGCCCATTTCAGTGAGACGTGAAAAGGCAACGGGACGGGCTATAGCTGGTATTTGTCTTTCTTCTCTTCCCATTCGCCGGTTTTGGCAGGAGCGGCGCGTGATAAAGATTTATGCCTCGATCGGCAACAGCGGCGCGCACTCGCAAAGCTGGACACACCTTGGGACTCCCCCATGGTCTCGCGAACAATCGCAAAAGAACCGAGCTTCAGGGTCTATGCCGACGTAACCTGAACGCGAAAGTATAGCGAAATCGCTAATAACACATGCGAAGTGCTGTTAGATGAAGTATTTCCTTTGGGACGGCGATTTGGGGCCTGTAGGTCGAAGTTCCTGACGTAAAACCAGCGCAAAGCACCGAAATGCGGGAACAAAAATAGGAGTGCGGGGAAACTACAGACGTTCTTTGCCCCATAAAATTCAGTAGTACAGCGCCTGTGTTTGTAGTTTGTTCCTGAAACTGCGTGTATATTTATTATTCCCGCACTTCGGAGCCTAGCGCTGCTTTTTACGTGATGACTTACAACCCTACTCGTTTTACTAGTACAATCGATCAATCAATCAGTGAATCAGTCAAATAACCAACCAATGAATGAATCAATCAATCCATGAAATATTTATAATAGTTCCCAGGGACAGGTACGGAGCCTTCATACTGGCGCACTTAAAAAAGTAAAACGCTGGACAAAATGTACAGAGAAGGCAAATGTTGTAGACAACAGAATGCGAGATATAGAAACAAATAGGTAAACAGGCAACAAGGAGGCGGGTGTAAAAGGGAGTTAATCATGTAACATAATTACCTACATATATGTGAAATACAGGAAGTGGACTCTGAAATATGCCATTAGAGGGAAAATACCTATTACGTGTTTTTTGGAGTCGAGCAATAGGACAGTCTCTAATGCAACAAGGCCGCGCAGAAAACGTGAAATGCTGCCTGGTATACTTTTTGGGGATGGAACATTTGTCGGGATATGGGGGGATGCCAGCGGCCCTCTGCCTCGACACACCGAACCCCGCGGTTGGCGCATGCCTGCGCATCAACCGCGGTCCGGTACAAGCTCGAGGAAACAAAAGACGACAACCACGTGTACACTCGAAAAGCATTTATTACGACTGCAACTAACACTTCGAGCAGGCCAGCTAGCTATAGTTGACATCGCTGAGGGTTCCCTCGAAGAGAATAATACACTAGGTAAAGAAGGGCTTCCGACTTACCAACTGGGGAATACGGGGGGGCCGCGGCGTTTGCCGCGGCAAGAACGCGGTTGACTAACCACGTGCGGGAATACGGGAGCGGCGGCGGAGACTTCCGCCATCGCCGCTTGCTGGGGACCAAAGAGCCCCGGGCGATATCAGCGGGATCTCACGTGACCCACCCGGTGGCGCTGATAGCGCTTGCGATTCCCGCGCGCCGCCCGCGGAAGGAAAGTTTCCCCTCTCCCAACTCTCCCTGGCACGCATGCGCTTGACGCGACGTTCGCTGCCCATGCGGCGGTTATCGGATCCGAGGATTCCCACATCCCTCCACCCTTAAATATTGCCGTACGGTGGAGAAATCGCTGGAACGACGGCATTGACAAAGTATCGGGGCAGATGCGATGGTAAACTCCGGCAGGAAATGTCCGAATCCACGTTGATAGGCAGCACAGTCCTGTGTGGCGGCCGCCCACATGTGGCAGCCGTCACCGTGGTTGACGATGACGGGGGCTGAAGATGGCTTGCCCTCAAGATGCGCGCCGCAATGTCCTCCCGGGAACAGCGGGTCAGGACTTTCTCGAAGCGGCGCGCGCGCCGGCTCGATGAACCTCGCACCGGCGCATCCTCGTGGGAGTGTATAATGGTGGGCCTCCCTCATTGTGGCTGCCATGTGCTGCTGCATCGGGCCGCGAACAGGGAGGGGCCGAGACAGCAGGCAGGGACGTGGACCATGGCAGCAATAGCAAGTCGAGGCGGCTTCACTCGTTCTGCAAAGTCGCTGAAATGCACTCCACAAACACTTAGAATTAAGGCAGTAGAGGCCGCCGCAGCGTCGGCCGTCTGACACGATGCTGAACCACCCGTCTACCGCATAGCTTTATGTGGCAACGAGAAAAAAACAATCCAGTTCGTTTGAATGAAGTTATTCGCTACGACCGAATTTTTCCGGTCCGATTCAGCGCGAAAGTGGGCGATGCTCGTATGAACAAAGCGCTCTCTGGTCCCCCGAGATTTCCGTTATTGCGCCCGCAAAATATTGAGTTCATCTGAACAAAATAAGCTTTCTATTTCGAACGAGGTTTCTCCGCTCGGGCGAGTATAGTAAAACTAGCGAATCCGGTTGCACCCGCTAAAGGTCACGGCATGGTCGTCTTCGAACATGCGACCGGCAGCTCCGCAGAGCCTTAGGCCTAAACGCGTCCATGACGGATACCAATGCCACAAAAGACCTATAAAGGGTTCCAATGAGCCGCCGCGAGGAGATGAAGGCCTAGCTAAGTGGTCCCCGCTCGCTGCTCAACACGCAGCTTCTGAGCAGACTCCTGGGACTGCGCCCCGCTGACGTCCTAGCCAGCGTTTCCGGCGCCCAGCTCCCAGAGCCAAAGATACAGAAAGGAGGCTATTTACATATGTACAGGGAAATTCGACCACCGCGTCGGCTGCTGCACTCACTCGCTTCGGGCGTACTCTTAAAAGAAAACTTGCTGCAAATCTCAGCGTCTACACGAGTTCGGCGACCCTGGCGCAGCGTTAACTCGCCCTCAAGAAAGCACACACAGATCTAGCTAGCAATCACGCCTTCGGCTGAGGCCTAACGCTGGTCCGGACAAAGCCTTCAGGCTTCCTCGCATCCGAACCGATCGTCGTCCCGTTTTCCAAGAGCTTGCCCCACGTTGGGAACGCCAAAATGTCGGGCTATGGGGGGAATGCCAACGGCCCTCTGCCTCGACACACCGAACCCCGCGGTTGGCGCATGCCTGCGCATCAACCGCGGTCCGGTACAAGCTCGAGGAAACAAAAGACGACAACCACGTGTACACTCGAAAAGCATTTATTACGACTGCAACTAACACTTCGAGCAGGCCAGCTAGCTATAGTTGACATCGCTGAGGGTTCCCTCGAAGAGAATAATACACTAGGTAAAGAAGGGCTTCCGACTTACCAACTGGGGAATACGGGGGGGCCGCGGCGTTTGCCGCGGCAAGAACGCGGTTGACTAACCACGTGCGGGAATACGGGAGCGGCGGCGGAGACTTCCGCCATCGCCGCTTGCTGGGGACCAAAGAGCCCCGGGCGATATCAGCGGGATCTCACGTGACCCACCCGGTGGCGCTGATAGCGCTTGCGATTCCCGCGCGCCGCCCGCGGAAGGAAAGTTTCCCCTCTCCCAACTCTCCCTGGCACGCATGCGCTTGACGCGACGTTCGCTGCCCATGCGGCGGTTATCGGATCCGAGGATTCCCACACATTGCACATGAAAAAGAAGCTTTGGACAATGTATAATACCATGGGCCACCTTAAAGAGGAACATATGGTCTGATTAATTACGTCTTGACTTTGAGGTGTGAGGTGGGGTATATTTGAGAGAGCTGGACCATGGTCGCCAGAACGACAAAAGTCGTTCTTGAAAATAGATATCAATTTATTATGAACGCGTTCAATGAGGTTAGAATTAAGCTGGCACATTGCGTTCCAAGCTATACCGATATATACTCGAGTAGTGGAAGGGACACAGTAGAACACAATTTCAGAAAAGCAACAGGGAAGTGGAAATCATCTGATATACGACAAACAATACCATTAGCGCGAATGGCACGTTCTTTTCCATATTTATATTATGTAGAGAAGCTTAGCATTTTGTCGAAGTACTCACCAAGATCTTTCATTCCATCGAACCTGGCAGTGGAGCATCCCGAAGGGTGTGCATTTGAGAGTAGCTTATTGACTTTGCGGCAGTTTGATTTTTGGAGGCCAATGCAGTCGCGAACACTGTTGATAGTCTTATATAGCTTTTAGTCGTGAGTATATAGAAAGAATGAAGATTGTTAAATTGCTGACAAAATTTCATTTATGAACAGTAGGAAGAAAAGAAGGCCAAGAACAGATCCTTGATGAACTCCGCTAATGACCTCAGAGCTAATAGAGCTCTCTCCGTTAAAGCCAAGGACGCATGGTCTAATTCTGAGGTAATTAGATGCCAGGGCAGTGATGGAAGAAGGTATATCCATTTGCGTGAGCTTTGTAACCTGACGAGGACCTCATGGCAAACTCCATCAAATGGTTTACTTAGGTCAAAGTAAAGAGCATCTAATTAGTAACTGTAATGAGTAACGGTAGTTAATTAGTAACGGTAGTTAGTAACTGCACTTCTAGCACCATATTTGTGTACGGGAACCACCCGTGCTATCTTCTAAGCGCTACTAAATGTACTAGACTTAACGTAATTGTTGAATATGCTTGTGAGAACAGGGACAAGTGGGCTTCCATGTGCCTTAAACAGTGGGGGAGGGATAGCATCAGCGCCAAAAGAAAGAGAAGGATTGAGGCGTTTCATACACTTCAACGAAAAAAAAAGGTGGGGGGGTCTTCATTGACTGATAGCACACACACCATACCAGATTAAGAAGGAAGGTCGGTAGAGCTAGACGCATCTTTCACATCAAATAGAGAAAATCTTCTGGAAAGGCATCAGCAGTGTGATAGACAACATCACCTTTTTTATCAAAAAGGCATACATCTTCGGCGCTCTTTTTAGAAGAGTGAGACAAAGCGCACGTAGCTCCAGAAGTATTTTGAATTACGTGTCATGCTGGCTTCGAGACGTTCAATGTGGTCGGAGTGATTATTATTTTAATAGAATTTGCTAAGAAAAAGGCCGCCTAAATTCAAGTTTGCACTTAATTAGGCCTGTTTGCCCTGCATTTCTGTGTGCACAGTCTCTCAGTTTTATTGCCGTTTTTAGTTCATTAGAAAACCAGTGAGGGAACTTTGACTTTTTGAGTGTTTTTATAGGTATTAATATGCGCATGCCATCTTCAATGACTTTCTTAAACAAATTAATCTGTTTATCAACATCAGCTGTCGCATCTACGAACGGCCAGTCAGCTTTTTCAAGATAATGGTACAAGCCAACGTAGCCTCCTAGAGAAACGATGAAGTTACGTTTCGTGATGTTGCATTTCTGTTCAGTCAGCGTTAAAGAAATACTTAAAGGAAAGTGGAGCTTATCTGGCGCAACTAGATGAACGAATCTACGGATGACGGAAACAGTATCAAAATTCGTAAGACAAAGATCTAAGACGTTGCCACAGCTGTTCTCAGTGAAGTTAAGCTGCTGCATGGAATTAAAAGATATTAAGTTAAGCAAGGAGTGGCATTTTGGAGAAAGGTAAGAGGAATTCTTTCAGAGAGTAATATTAATCCACAAAATTCCGGGTGCATTATTGTCTCCAATAATGAACACTTTGTAATTGTTATTTTAAATTATAACGGTTTCAATTGATGCCAGGATAAGTCCAAATACAGCAGGAGTTACGTCATGTGCTACATAGAACGCACAAAGCAACAGCCGTTCACAACCTGAAAAACGCATGTTTATGCAAACAGCCTCGATTGCACTGTGATTAAAGCGACGGAAACATTTTATCGCACAAGCAACCGCGATAAAGACGCCACCACCTCTTTGGGTCCAGGAGGAATAATGTACGCGTAGATTCCTACAAAAGACGTTATAATACGGATAAAACTATAATGGATGTGCTAGTTCACGTAAAAGCCAGGTTTAACTTTAAACTATTGGAGAATGAGAAGAAGAAATAACATTTGAAAAAAGAAAACTTAGTTTGGTGCGTAGGCCTCGAACAATTTGGTAGGAGCGTACGTCTGCTGCGTCACTAATACGTCACTCTATTTTTGTCCCATCTTTCACTGCCTCCTCTTGTTGCTGCTCACAGCTCCAAAGCTTGCTGTCGTGGAGCCTACCACGAAACGGCTTGAAGAAGCGAGACCTTGGCAATAATGATAATAATAATCAATCAATTAATCTTTATTACATGTACCCTCGAACAACCGGAGGCAACGATTCTAACAACAACAACAACAACAACAACAACAACAAACAACAACAACAACAACAGCAGCAGCAGCAGCAGCAGCAGCAGCAGCAGCAGCAGCAGCAGCAGCAGCAGCAGCAGCAGCAGCAGCAGCAGCAGCAGCAGCAGCAGCAGCAGCAGCAGCAGCAGCAGCAGCAGCAGCAGCAGCAGCAGCAGCAGCAGCAGCAGCAGCAGCAGCAGCAGCAGCAGCAGCAGCAGCAGCAGCAGCAGCAGCAGCAGCAGCAGCAGCAGCAGCAGCAGCAGCAGCAGCAGCAGCAGCAGCAGCAGCAGCAGCAGCAGCAGCAGCAGCAGCAGCAGCAGCAGCAGCAGCAGCAGCAGCAGCAGCAGCAGCAGCAGCAGCAGCAGCAGCAGCAGCAGCAGCAGCAGCAGCAGCAGCAGCAGCAGCAGCAGCAGCAGCAGCAGCAGCAGCAGCAGCAGCAGCAGCAGCAGCAGCAGCAGCAGCAGCAGCAGCAGCAGCAGCAGCAGCAGCAGCAGCAGCAGCAGCAGCAGCAGCAGCAGCAGCAGCAGCAGCAGCAGCAGCAGCAGCAGCAGCAGCAGCAGCAGCAGCAGCAGCAGCAGCAGCAGCAGCAGCAGCAGCAGCAGCAGCAGCAGCAGCAGCAGCAGCAGCAGCAGCAGCAGCAGCAGCAGCAGCAGCAGCAGCAGCAGCAGCAGCAGCAGCAGCAGCAGCAGCAGCAGCAGCAGCAGCAGCAGCAGCAGCAGCAGCAGCAGCAGCAGCAGCAGCAGCAGCAGCAGCAGCAGCAGCAGCAGCAGCAGCAGCAGCAGCAGCAGCAGCAGCAGCAGCAGCAGCAGCAGCAGCAGCAGCAGCAGCAGCAGCAGCAGCAGCAGCAGCAGCAGCAGCAGCAGCAGCAGCAGCAGCAGCAGCAGCAGCAGCAGCAGCAGCAGCAGCAGCAGCAGCAGCAGCAGCAGCAGCAGCAGCAGCAGCAGCAGCAGCAGCAGCAGCAGCAGCAGCAGCAGCAGCAGCAGCAGCAGCAGCAGCAGCAGCAGCAGCAGCAGCAGCAGCAGCAGCAGCAGCAGCAGCAGCAGCAGCAGCAGCAGCAGCAGCAGCAGCAGCAGCAGCAGCAGCAGCAGCAGCAGCAGCAGCAGCAGCAGCAGCAGCAGCAGCAGCAGCAGCAGCAGCAGCAGCAGCAGCAGCAGCAGCAGCAGCAGCAGCAGCAGCAGCAGCAGCAGCAGCAGCAGCAGCAGCAGCAGCAGCAGCAGCAGCAGCAGCAGCAGCAGCAGCAGCAGCAGCAGCAGCAGCAGCAGCAGCAGCAGCAGCAGCAGCAGCAGCAGCAGCAGCAGCAGCAGCAGCAGCAGCAGCAGCAGCAGCAGCAGCAGCAGCAGCAGCAGCAGCAGCAACCAAAACTGAAATCAAAGACAGCCATATAAGAGAATGTCAGTAAAAGCAAAGGAAGATACACAGAGAAAACAAAATAGGGAACTTTTAGACATACAAAAATACAGCACAAGTAAAAAAAACAATAGGAAAACAAACCGTTTACATCCAACGAAACGAAAGGTCATGTCAATTCGCAAAAAAAAAAAAAAAAAACGCAGAAAAATACTTGTGTGCCAATGTGGCAAAGTATACTTAGATACAACAATACGAAGGTCGGAACGAAACAACGACAGCCACTTACGGCAGCCTCGCCCGCAGCACGCGAGACAACTGCTGCTGTGCCGCAGGAAGAGCGCCCTGGCCGATGCCAGGCGTGACCCGCCGTGGTCGCTTAGCTAAGGCGTTGCGCTGCTAAGCACGAGGTCGCGGAATCAATCCCATCGAAAAGCGGTGGCCGCATTTCGATGGGATTCTAAAAAAAAAAAAATGCCCGTGAACCATGGACTGGGTGCACGTTAAAGAAGCCCAGGTGGTCGAAATTAATACGGCGCACTACGAGGTGCCTCGTAACCAGATCGTAGTTTTGGTACGTAAAACCGCAGAATTTGAATTTAAATATGACGCGTGTCACGACGCTGGCGCAAGGAGGAATGCGGGCTGCGGTGTTACCGCCGGCGCGCACATCGATTGCGCACGAGCTGAGACCGAGCGAAAAGCGTTGGCGTTTGTCAGGGTCCAATAAAACGATCAGCGAGATTTATCTCTACGTTTACTGTCCGTTGTGCTCAGATTAGTGTATGCACCGCGGTGTGGTATGCACACAGCTGTTCACCAGGAACGCTCATTCGTGTTGGTGAATTCTTTATGTCGCCCAAAAAGAGGGGACCAGTCCAAGGACCGGTTGCGCTGGCTTAGAGGAGGTCGGCGGGGATCCCTTGGGATTCCGCGGCCTCCACCGCACGCTGGATGAGCCGACGTTGGTCTGCTGGCTCGGAGCTACGCAGGAGGGACTCCCACGACTCTGGGGTGTTTGTTTTGTCTGTGTTGTAATGCGTACAAGTCCACGCCATGTGTATGAGAGTGGCCGGAGCTGAGCAGTGTTTGCACCGAGGCGTTATTTGTTGCGGAAAGATTTTACTGTATAAGAGGGGGTGTGGGAAGCTGCCTGTTTGTAGTTTGCGCCATTGGACGGCCTCGCGCCTTGTTAGATCACGGTGTGCGGGATGATATATGCATCTCCCGTGTCGGTAGTACTGGAGGATGTCCGTGTAAGTGGTGAGTAGAGAATCGTGCGAGATAGTGGTGTCAGGGGAATCGGGGCGGTGGATCCTACACTCGGCTCGGCAGCTAAGATCTCGAGCAAGTGCATGCACCTGGACGTTTCCCCTGAGCGATTCATGGGCTGGAGCCCACATGAGTAAGCGGGATGTGGAGGAGGGGGGAGTAGAATGCAGAATGTGTGATGCCGGGCGAGAGATACGGCCGGCATCGTAGTTGCGGATCGCCTGTTGAGAATCACTTATGACGACTTTAATAGGATCAGCTAGCGCAAGCGCAATGGCAACCTCCTCTGCTTCGGTGACTGTTTCTGCGTTGCGAATGCTGCAGGCTGTGTACCAGCTGCGGTGTGGGGCGAGGGCTGCCGCCACCATCGCTGGTTTCGAGGGGTGGTAAGAGGCGTCCGTATACGTGACATCTGGACGTCCGCTGAAGCGTTTCTCGAACTGTCGTGCACGATCGGCCCGTCTCTCGGCGTGGTGTTCCGGATGCATCCGTTTGGGAATGGGAGGTATTCGGAGATTTTGACGATATTCCGGTGTAAGGTCAATATAATTGGGGGCCGCCCTCGTTGGTGAGATCCCAACTTGCTGCAGTACCGCGCGGCCAGCGTGTGTGAGTGACAACCGCTCGTATTGGGCGGTGAGGGTAGCTTCGATCAGTTCGCTCACGGTGTTGGAGATGCCGAGAGCCATAAGCTTGTGAGTAGCTGTTGACATGGGAAGACCCAGGGCCGTCTTGTATGCTTTTCGAAGTGACGCCTCTAGCCGTTCGCTTTCGGCGCGGATGAGACGTAAGTAAGGTGCGGAGTAGGTGATGCGGGAGCAGATGAAGGCTTGGACGAGGCGCAGGAGGTTGCACTCTCGCATACCCGAGTCGGTGCTTGTTGGAGACTCGCTTGATAAGACGTCCGATCTGTAGCACCGACTGGTCGATGCGTTGGAGCGATATATTGTTGCTGCCGTTTGCCTGTAGGTGTAGGCCCAGAATCCTGATGTGATCTGTACGAGGGATGGTGTTTCCTTGCACCCGGAGTTTGATCTCAGGAAGTATTTTTGGTGGGCGTCGTCCTTGGGACGGGATGATTATATACTCTGACTTAGTCGCCGAGCAGCTGAGGCCAACTGTATCCAGATAGCCTCCGACCCGATCGACGGCGGTCTGGAGAGTCTCTTCGATCTCGCCGTCACTGCCGTGTGTGATCCAAAGAGTAAGATCGTCAGCATAAACGCTGTGGTGTAGGTGGGGAATGTCAGCCAGAAGCTTGGGCAGGCCTATCAGTGCAACGTTGAAAAGCAGCGGCGAGAGCACTGAGCCTTGCGGCGTGCCGCGGTTGCCAGGAGAGATGATGGAGGGATGTCCCGTGCCGACGCTGAGTTGTATCTTGCGGTCGGTCAGGAAGTCTCGGACGTATGCATACGTGCGATGTCCGACGCCGAGAGTCTGGAGTTGTTGAAGAATCGCTTCATGGAGGATATTGTCGAAGGCCTTGGCAACATCGAGGCCGACGATGACTTTCGTGTCTAGTGTGCGACGCATGACTACCTGGTGATGGAGAAGAAGCATTATGTCGGGGGCTGCTAAGTGAGGACGGAAACCGAACATCGTGTCTAGTAGGAGGTGGTTGTCTTCGAGGTAGCGAAGAATCTGGACTGGATAACGCGTTCCATTAACTTCCCAACGCAGGACGTGATAGAGATGGGACGGAGGTTGGCCAAGGTGGGTGGTTTTCCCGGCTTGGGGATGAAGACTAGCTTGGCGCACTTCCATTCCTGCGGGATGGTACCGCTCGCCCAACACTCTTGAAGGTAGTCGGTGAGGGCGTGAATAGAGGCGTCATCTAGATTCCTAAGCATCGCGTTAGAAATGCGGTCGGGGCCGGCCGCAGAATTGGTCTTGAGGCGATTGAGTTCTGCACGGACCTCCGCTAAAGAGATCGGGGCGTCTAGGCCAGGGTTGGCCGAGCCCTGATAGGGGGGAAGGGTGGTTGCAGGTTCGGGGCGGATGTAGGTGTTAACGAGCTCTTGTTTGAGCTCATCTGGTGTCCCAGGATACTGATGGAAGATTCGCTCATGCTGTTGGCGTGCTCGGATATCGCCTCCGGCCGGGTTCATTAGATGTCGGAGCAGGTTCCACGTGTTACGAGCGTTCGGAGTCTTGTTCATCTGGTCACAAATGTTGTGCCAGCTCTGGCGGGTGAGTTCTATTGCATAGTTCTCAATGTTCGTGTGGGTGCGCGCCAGCCGACGGCGGATATCGCGGTCCCATTTTCGAGTGGCGAGAAGAGCTTCGAGCGACTTCTTGCGCTCCCAGAGATGGGCGTAGTAACGGTCGCAGTGTGGGACTGTGTCCTCAACCTCGACGGTTTGCGTGGCGTCAGTCACTTGTTTGACGATTTCGGCTGTCCATGCTTTGATGTCGGTAATGACGGGAGGTGTGGCCTGCTCTTTCCTTTGCGTGCGAAAGGAGTCCCAGTCAATCACCTGAGTCGGCCGCATACGCTGCCTCGTGGGCTCTTGTATCACGATCTCGAGCATGAAGTGATCGCTTCCAAAATTTTCGTGAGTGTGACACCAAGTAGCTTTGACTCCGGAGCTCGTAAAGGCGAGATCCGGCGTTGTATCTCGGTGTAGGCCCGAACCGAGTCTAGTGGGGTAGGAGACGTCTGTGAAGAGGGTGATCTGGTGCGTATTCCAGTCATTCCAGAGGCGTCTGCCTTTGGCCAAGTCGTAGTGGTAGCCCCAAGCGCGGTGATGCGCGTTGAAGTCACCGATGATGAGGAGAGGCCGCCCTTGCGCTAGCTGCTGGGCTTTGAGGAAAAGGGGCCCGAAAACGTCTTTATGGGCCCGGGGAGGGCTGTAAACATTAAGCACAAACAGACTAGTGCGATGTTTGCGCGAGGGTCGAGGTAATATTTCTAAAAATACGTGTTCGGGAAAAGTAGGATCCAAGTTGTGTTGGAGGACGGTGAGATTACGTTTGACGAGAGTGGCTACTTGAGGCTTTACTCGTTCCGATAGGTATGTACTGAAACCGGCAAGTTGCGTGTTCTTGCCACCTTCTTGAAGGGCTATCAATTCGGGGCGATCACTCGCGGTGAGGAACTGTTGGAGGACCGGACGCTTACGTGCGAACCCACGACAGTTCCACTGCCAGACGGTGGTGTTACCCGAGCTGACCGCCATGATTGACCTGGGAAAGTTCTGGGGTTGGAGGGAGTGGCGGCGCCGAGTCCGCGAGTTCAGCGACCGCTACGAGTTTTCCCTGGGCTTCTATAGTTTTACTCAGGCTCTCAATTTGTTGGGCGATCTGTGAGCCGATTGTGTGGAGTGACCGTTCGATGTGTGCTTCTAGAGCTTTGATGTGAGTTTGACTGAGTTCGTATTTTTGCTCGAGTCTGTCGAGACGTGCCTGCCAATCCTCCGCCGGGGGGTCGTTGTCGGCAGGGGCTTTGCGTTTTTGTGTGGCTCTGCTGGAGGGTGTGATCTCCATAGGTACCGCCGTAGGTGGGACCTGCGGAGCGGGCGGAGACGGGGTGTGTGAAGCGTTTCGCTTTTCGAGAGCGTCTACTCGGAGTATGAGTTGTTGGATGACTGCTGTCAGTTCTACAATCGCTTTGTGTGTGTCTGGAGTACTGGGAGTCCCTTCCTGCGTACTCACCGGTAGTTGATGTTCTTGTTGGATGGGCGGAGATGGCGGTGGCCCAGGTGGCTGCCGCGGAGGAGGAGAAGAGGCTCGGGGCTGCTGGATGACTGCAGGTGGCCCGTGTCGGCTCCGGGAGGGAGTCCGGGACCGCCCCCGGTGAGTGGTAGACTCGAGCGATGGAAAGAAGCTCGAGCGGTCCCGGGGCTGCCGCTGCCGGCTGCCGGAGCGATAGCGGTCCCATAGGCTGGTGTGCTGAAGCGTGACCTGCTTTGCAGGCTCTTGGGCCTTGAGTATGTTCGCCTCGGCTTGTCGGTAATTCTCCCACTGCCGGCGCTTGACCGTGTAGGGAATCCTGTAGATTTCCTTGCAGCGACTGTCGCACGTGAAATGCTCCTCCCCACACAGGCGACAGGTTGGTTTGCACGTGTGGTCGTTTGGCGGATTTGATAGCCCGCAGCCTCTGCATTTGGTCGTTGGGCTAGCGCATACGTCGGCTCGATGACCGAGCTCGCCACAGTGATAACACACTTCGTACTTTTTCTTGAATAAGTTACATCTGTGTCGACTGTTGCAAAAGTAGACCCAGGTCGGCACTTGGGGCTGAGCGAACGTGATGAGTACTGCAGTGGTGTTCCCGAGCCGCCGAAAGTCCACTATGGCTGGGTTGAGGTTATCTTGCAATTCTGCTTGAATTGCATCTCGGTCCAGTCGAAGATCGACGCCGCGAATTACACCGCGGCTCGAGCTATCGTCTGGAGCACAGCAGACGGAGACCTGATAGTCCTTGTTGTCGATGGTGATCGCTTTGAGTCGTAGGACCTGTTCAGCTCTTTGGACGTCTGGGGTGCAGTACGCGAAGGTGTTCTGAATCAGGTTAGCTTGTATTAGGTCTTGGTGACGCACGGCGTCCCTGGTGAAGCGAGCAGCCATGCAGATCGCTTCCAGTAGTTGGTAGGTCGAGATCTTGGAGAGTAGCAGTCCGCCGCGTGGGCGCACTATCAGCTTGAGGGCGTTGCTGGGTAGGCGAGGCTGGTTCGGAGCTACAGATTTCTTGGCTAGTAAGCGTCCTCGCTGCCGAGGCGTTGGTTCAGATGCCTTCTTCCTCGCAGGTGCACCCGAGGCCTGGCCTTTGTTGTTTTGGGGCGGTTGATCCGGTCCCGCTTTGTCTCCGAGTAAATCGGGTACGGCTTGCCCTGGTGTTGTTCGCACTACCCGTAGCTTGTAAACTTTAGTCAACCAATCACTGGCTGCTAATTCCTCCCGAGAAATTGGGTTGCCCTCTACTGCGACCTTCATGGTGAACTACGGCGTGCGGACTCGGCCGACGACGCGGCGCAGCTGGAGAACGCACAGCTGCGTCGCGGAGCTCCGTACTCTTCGGCGCGACGCGGTAGGCCTAGCGAAGCATCCGGCGTCGTCGCAGGAGAATGTTGGCCTTAAAAAGGTCACTGGTCGTCATACGTACTTCTGGTTGGTGTCTCTAGAATCCTCTCGTCGTTAGGAAGCAGGCGACATCGATGAACGTACGCTAGGATCTCACTGTCCAGGGTGAAGCCAAGAAATCGACGCAGCCCATCAGAATTGCGTCCGTCGACCGCGTTGCGGGGCGCGTCTCCGGCTCATTCGTGCTTTAGCTAATGGCGTTTTTCACTGGTCGATTTGGAGCAGGATTTTTTGCTCCACGGCTGCGAATCCGAATTTCACCGGTCGAGCTGGAGCGGGTTCGTGCTTTTCACTGGTCGTTTCGGATCAACTCGCTCCGCGTCGGATCGCTCTCACTTGCTCTAAATCCCCTATATTCATAAAAGTAGCGCCATTCTTAGATCTTGCCGCCACCGCGCTCACCCCGGCGCTTCCTCCTCGCCCTCTCTTAGCCGCCTCCTGTCGCCCCAGCCTCCTCCGCTCCCCCATTGGCCAATCCGTGTCACGTGGAAGTTCGCGTCACGCTTTTGTATATTTTTTTCTTTCCAGCGCGCTCCGACTGCCATTCTCGGGCCTGTGCGACGAAAGTGCTGTATGCATAAACGGATCAAACGTGTTATGGACAAGAACTTCGTTGTGATGGCATGCTGCTGCGCCTTAAGTTGCCGCAACCGACAAGGCGAGGGCAAAAGGCTTTTTTTGTTTACCATCCGGCGTGCGCAAACGCTTGCTGCACACTTGATATTTGCGCCGTCTCGCATCGTCGCGTTGCTACTTCCAAAACGGCATTATTAAGACCAGTTACTGACTGACGAAGCAAAATCGCGCCTCAAAAACGTCTCCGCAGGGCGCGATCGAAGTTTTCCTCGGATTTCCTCTGGTAGCGCGTTAGCTGTCGTCTGCCACGGCAGGCCCGACGCAGGCGGCGCCACTGTCGATATCGCGCCTCGATCGCGCTGGTCGCGCCGAGCGCGATAGTGGAACGGAGGAGGAGGGAAGTGGATGGCGCTAAAGCCCCTATATTTATAAAAGTAGCCCTTCGAAGAAAGGTTGACCTATATTCGAAGAAATACAGTAATCGAACTCAATGTGGTGGAAATAAAGTGCGACTTGAAGGTCTGAATTTATAGTCTATATATGATTGAACATGCAAGAAATTCTGGATGGCAGCGCAAGTACCGCCTCTGTGCCCAAGATTCGAAGCGCCCAAGAAACGAAAACTTGGAACAGGTAAATCTAAATCTAATTCGATGAGGTGAAACGGCGTTGCTCAAGTTATTTTTCTCAAATTAAAAATCGTTCTAGGACGACGTGACGGCGGCTGCTGAGATCACTGAGAGCAACATTCGGTCTGCAACGGACATGTATAGGGTAATAATTATTAGTAATTCTGTAGCAATTACATGGACACTCCAAGCGAATTTTCACTGCGGGAGTTGTGGACTAAGTACCCATCGACATGCGCTCTTCAGAAACCCACCTATCGAGCAAATAAACTTTACTCACTCGCTCTCTCTCACAGTCGTGATCGGCGTCGTAATGGGGCTTCGCATATGCTAACGTCTCTGTAGGCTATATGCTTATCCATGCCGTATTTGCGGGATTTATTGAAATTCGATCACTAAAGTTGCTCATACCCGGTCTTACGTTCTTGATAAAATTATTCCTCACGATTTTGAGAAGGGCAGCCCACAAAGAAATGTCATGGAACATTACATACCCTTAGCATGCCTTCTATCTTAAATATTTTCAGACTAATTAAATATAACAAGTCAAAACAATGTCAGTGCACAAACCTGAAAATGATATAGTTTTGTGCGATGCCATTACAGGCCCTGCACGGCTTATTACAGTGTTTAAGGGTGCCAGAAATTTTACCGCACCCGCAAATGTCGCGTCCACGTATTGTTAGAATTTCAAGCGCAACGCTATTCCTTGCTATCGCAGTGACTGTTTCGATCCAATCTTCCTGCCTGTCATCACAACGAATCAATCGTCCACAAAATATAGAGTCCTTATAACGCTTATTTTCATGGTCTCGATATTTTTCGACACCCGTTGTCATCGCTCTTTTCCGAGCTTTGCCTTGTTGTATCATAGCTTCATGCATTCTTCAACGATTCTTCTCCTCCTTATCTTTTGTATTTACTTTGTGTTTTGTTGTAGGCACTCTCTTTGCAATTGTTCTTTTATTCATTTTTTTTCAAGTGAAACTTGGAGTACCTCACATAATTCGGTGGCGTCCATGTACGCAAAAAATTATCAACATCAGCATTGGCTCAAGCATCGTCGTCTTCTTCCGCAGCTGGCTTGTTGGTGCGTATCAGTTGGCGCTCGTGCTCGGCACGCGCTCGTGCCACTGCTCCCGCGTTCGTAGTCGTTGTCTGCTTCTACAGCTGGCTGCGTTGCCGCTAATCATTGCAGCGTAGAATGTCACTTCTCTTCTGTCGTCGTAATGGGGAGGCTGCGTTTACGGGGGTATGTAACGATGCTTTGAAGCATTTTCATGAAAATCCATCCTGAATAAACGCGCTCGGGAAAGGGCTCGTCGTCGACGAGCCGGAGGGCTTCCGAAGCCCAGGTGGAACGTCAGCGAAGAGCCCCGTACCCCGAATTGCGGGAGCGCGATGTTGAGGCCAAACGTCAGCGTCATCTTACCCTCCAGGAAACCAATAACGGTGCTGCACGCCTGGTTAATGCTAGCGCCAATTGCTCCGGATTGACGGCCAGGTTTCAACACGAGTTTCTCAACCGGAACTTCAGAGTCAGCTGCAGTGCGTGTGACCGGTGAACAACGTGGTAGTCGGCAGTTCAATTCGTTCGGAGGAACACCAAAGACACACACGACAAGCTTCGCTTACACCCATTTCCTCGACAGGGGAAAGCTACTGATTTTTTTCTAATTATAGTCCCCTCAAGTTTAGTTTTTGGTATGCGAGCCAGGACTCATACCATATAGTTGTTCCTGGGGACGTTAAATAAACATCATTTTTTGTACATTATTATTATTATTATTATTATTATTATTATTATTATTATTATTATTATTATTATTATTATTATTATTATTATTATTATTATTATTACAGGGCCGATGAGCACTCGCGGTAAAGCACAGTCATCAAGCACCTTCTGAAGGGTCAACTTCTTCACGGCGGGTTCTCATCCGCGATAATCACTTGGCCTATCCCCCTCAGTGGGTGCGAGCCATGATAAAGGATCATCATCAGCGCCGAGCATGCGCATGTGCTTCGAGCCACGAGCGAACAGAACGCGCTCTCGTTCACCGACCGCGCTGAACGCTGCATTCGTTGCTCCGTTTGCCGGTTCACTGTTCGGCACGTCGCGCCTTCCTACAGGCTCATTAAGGACCGGATGCGCGATTGTGCCAAGGTCGACCTGTCCCTCCGGGGCCCGGGCAAGTGCATCGATGCCGTCTCGAAGAACGGGACTAAGCCAGTGTCGTACGGGGGCAGCAAGCAGACCCAGAACTTCAAGGACTCGCTGGGTGACTTTCGCCGCGGTTTCATGATCGCGGCAGTGACACCGTCTAAGCTCCGCTACCTAGAAGCGTGCAACACCCTGAACTATGTGGAGCGGGCCGTGCAGATGAAGACTCAGGACAACAAGAACGTGCTCAATGCCAACGGGCACATTTCCGTGTGCAGCGCTCTCATTGAGGAGTACAAGGAGGAGGTGGAGAGCATCTAAATTTATTTCAAAAGGCGGAACACTATTGCTGAAGTTCTTTTGTCAAATTAGACAATAGTCCTAGGACGACGCGACGGCGGCTACTGAGATAGCTAAGAGTGACATGCGGCCTGTAATGGACAATATAGATAGGGTGATAAGTATTATTATTGGGATCGCAGTTATATGGACACTCCAAGCGAATTTACCCCGCGGGAGTTTTGCACAGAGGACCCATCCACAGGCACTCGGCAGAAACCCACCTCTGGAGCACATGAACTT
>NC_051154.1:255875982-255924529 GCF_013339745.2 Dermacentor silvarum
AAGTTACTTACGCAATTACATGGACACTCCAAGCGAATTTTCACTGCGGGAGTTGTGGACTAAGTACCCATCGACATGCGCTCTTCAGAAACCCACCTATCGAGCAAATAAACTTTACTCACTCGCTCTCTCTCACAGTCGTTGTCGGGGTCGTAATGGGGCTTCGCATATGCTAACGTCTCTGTAGGCTATATGCTTATCCATGCCGTATTTGCGGGTTTTATTGAAATTCGATCACTAAAGTTGCTCATACCCGGTCTTACGTTCTTGATAAAATTATTCCTCACGATTTTGAGAAGGGCAGCCCACAAAGAAATGTCATGGAACATTACATACCCTTAGCATGCCTTCTATCTTAAATATTTTCAGACTAATTAAATATAACAAGTCAAAACAATGTCAGTGCACAAACCTGAAAATGATATAGTTTTGTGCGATGCCATTACAGGCCCTGCACGGCTTATTACAGTGTTTATGGGTGCCAGAAATTTTACCGCACCCGCAAATGTCGCGTCCACGTATTGTTAGAACACCGTCTGAGAATTTCAAGCGCAACGCTATTCCTTGCTATCGCAGTGACTGTTTCGATCCAATCTTCCTGCCTGTCATCACAACGAATCAATCGTCCACAAAATATAGAGTCCTTATAACGCTTATTTTCATGGTCTCGATATTTTTCGACACCCGTTGTCATCGCTCTTTTCCGAGCTTTGCCTTGTTGTATCATAGCTTCATGCATTCTTCAACGGTTCTTCTCCTCCTTATCTTTTGTATTTACTTTGTGTTTTGTTGTAGGCACTCTCTTTGCAATTGTTCTTTTATTCATTTCTTTTTTCAAGTGAAGCTTGGAGTACCTCACATAATTCGGTGGCGTCCATGTACGCAAAAAATTATCAACATCAGCATTGGCTCAAGCGTCGTCGTCTTCTTCCGCAGCTGGCTTGTTGGTGCGTGTCAGTTGGCGCTCGTGCTCGGCACGCGCTCGTGCCACTGCTCCCGCGTTCGTAGTCGTTGTCTGCTTCTACAGCTGGCTGCGTTGCCGCTAATCATTGCAGCGTAGAATGTCACTTCTCTTCTGTCGTCGTAATGAGGAGGCTGCGTTTACGGGGGTATGTAACGATGCTTTGAAGCAATTTCATGAAAATCCATCCTGAATAAACGCGCTCGGGAAAGGGCTCGTCGTGGACGAGCCGATTCTAGCATGAGGGCTTCCGAAGCCCAGGTGAAACGTCAGCGAAGAGCCGCGTGACCCGAATTGCGGGAGCGCGATGTTGAGGCCAAACGTCAGCGTCAGCTTACCCTCCAGGAAACCAATAACGGTGCTGCACGCCTGGTTAATGCTAGCGCCAATTTCTCCGGATTGACGGCCAGGTTTCAACACGAGTTTCTCAACCGGAACTTCAGAGTCAGCTGCAGTGCGTGTGACCGGTGAACAACGTGGTAGTCGGCAGTTCAATTCGTTCGGAGGAACACCAAAGACACACACGACAAGCTTCGCTTACACCCATTTCCTCGACAGGGGAAAGCTACTGATTTTTTTCTAATTATAGTCCCCTCAAGTTTAGTTTTTGGTATGCGAGCCAGGACTCATACCATATAGTTGTTCCTGGGGACGTTAAATAAACATCATTTTTTGTACATTATTATTATTATTATTATTATTATTATTATTATTATTATTATTATTATTATTATTATTATTATTATTATTATTATTATTATTACAGGGCCGATGAGCACTCGCGGTAAAGCACAGTCATCAAGCACCGTCTGAAGGGTCAACTTCTTCACGGCGAGTTCTCATCCACGATAATCACTTGGCCTATCCCCCTCAGTGGGTGCGAGCCATGATAAAGGATCATCATCAGCGCCGAGCATGCGCATGTGCTTCGATCCACGAGCGAACAGAACGCGCTCATAGAGAAAGAAAAAAAAGTAACTTTTTTTTCTTTCTCTATGACGCGCTCTCGTTCACCGACCGCGCTGAACTCTGCATTCGTTGCTCCGCTTGCCGGTTCACTGTTCGGCACGTCGCGCCTTCCTACAGGCTCATTAAGGACCGGATGCGCGATTGTGCCAAGGTCGACCTGTCCCTCCGGGGCCCGGGCAAGTGCATCGATGCCGTCTCGAAGAAGGGGACTCAGCCAGTGTCGTACGGGGGCAGCAAGCAGACCCAGAACTTCAAGGACTCGCTGGGTGACTTTCGCCGCGGTTTCATGATCGCGGCAGTGACACCGTCAAAGCTCCGCTACCTAGAAGCGTGCAACACCCTGAACTATGCGGAGCGGGCCGTGCAGATGAAGACTCAGGACAACAAGAACGTGCTCAATGCGAACGGGCACATTTCCGTGTGCAGCGCTCTCATTGAGGAGTACAAGGAGGAGGTGGAGAGCATCTAAATTTATTTCAAAAAGGCGGAACACTATTGCTGAAGTTCTTTTGTCAAATTAGACAATAGTCCTAGGACGACGCGACGGCGGCTACTGAGATAGCTAAGAGTGACATGCGGCCTGTAATGGACAATATAGATAGGGTGATAAGTATTATTATTGGGATCGCAGTTATATGGACACTCCAAGCGAATTTACCCCGCGGGAGTTTTGCACAGAGGACCCATCCACAGGCACTCGGCAGAAACCCACCTCTGGAGCACATGAACTTTACTCTCTCTCTCTCTCTCTCTCGCTCTACGTTGTTGTCGGCGTCGACGTGGGGCTCCGCATATATTTAGGTATATGCATGGTATATGCTTATCCATGCCGTGTTGGCGGGCTATATTGCTGCACTATTCCATCACTAACGTTGCTCATACCCGGTGTTACGTTCCTGATTAAATTATATTCGTCAGAATTTTGAGAATGGATGCCCACAAATAAATGTCATGAAGCATAACATTACCAGCGCATGCCTTCTATCTTAAATATTTTCAGACTAATTGAATATTAAAACCGCAAAACAATTTCAGTGCATAAACCTGAAAATTATGTAGTTTTACTGGCTTGGCTGTTTACGGGCAGCGTATTGGCGACTGTGGGGTGCCATTAGAGGACCCACACGGCTTATTACAGCTTTTATGGATGCCAGAAATTTTACCCCACCCGCGTATGTCATCCGCGTATAGTTAGAACAACGTCCGTGAAATTCAAGCGCCACGCCGAACCTTGCTATTGCAGTGAGTGCTTCGCTCTTTGGGCGAAAATGCGAATTATTATTATTATTATTATTATTATTATTATTATTATTATTATTATTATTATTATTATTATTATTATTATTACGAGGCCGACGGGGACAGGCGGTAATGAACAGCCATGAAGCACCGTCTGAAGCGTCATCTTCATCACGGCGAGTTCTCATGCGTGATAATCATCAGCGCCGAGCATGAGCAGGTGGTTCGAGCCACGAGCGAACAGAACGCCCTCTCGTTCACCAACCGGGCTGGACGCTGCATTCGTTGCTTGGCTCGCTGCTCTGTTCTTCGCCTTTGGCACGTCGCCGCGTCCTAAAGGAACCTTAACGACCGGATGCGCGAGTGTACCAAGGTCGACGTCTCCCTCCTGGGCCCTAGCAAGTGCATCGACGCCCTCTCGAAGAGCAGGACTCGGCGAGTGTCGTACCGGGGCAGCAAGCTCACCCACAACTTCAAAGACTCGCTGGGTGACTCCCGCCTCGGTTTGATGATCGCGGCAGTGACACCGTCAAAGGTCAGCTACCTAGAAGCGTGCAATACCCTGAACTATGCGGAGCGGGCCGTGCAGATGAAGCCTCAGGCAAACAAGAATGTGCTCAATGCGAACGAGCACATTTCCGTGTGCAGCGCTCTCATTGAGGAGTACAAGGAGGAGGTGGAAGGCCTTCAGCTTACGTACGAGAAGACGGCAACTGAGAATACTGCACCCGAGACTAAGGTAGGAGAGCTCAAGAACGGTCTGGAATTGATGACACTCAGCCGAAACGCCCTGCTGCGAGCTCAGGAGACCGGCGGTGGCGATAGTCGTCAAGCCAGATGCAATGAGGCCCTGTCCACAACTCCTGTCCTATCGCCCAGAGCGGAGACGGGCCCACCTGACAACGACGGCAGGACGATGTACTACGTCGATGCAGCACAAAGGATATGCAGAGGGCGTGAAAAGATCACTGGCCAGATCTGGGACAACGAGACCGTGTTCGGCACCAGCGTGGCCAAGGAGTACTGCGAACAGCGGGCTGTCAAGATCCTCAAGGTGCTGCCAGGCTGCAATGAGGCCATTGCGAAGTCGCAAGCGGGCAGGAACCTCGCTGCCAAGGAAATGCTCGAGGCTCTGCACAATGAGCGACGGCGCATCTGTGAGTGCAGCAAACATCTTCTTGCACAGGCCTCAGCGGCTGGTTGCTTGGAGGCCGTGGAAACAGCTACAGCTCCGATGGAGCCGCTGGTCGAGCAGGCCCACACGAAGGGCGAGCAGCAAATGTTCGTCCTGCTTGACGAGCTCCTTGGCCAGAAGTGCAACCAGCGGGAGGGCCGCAACAGCGTCGCCATTCTTCACTTGCGCTGCCTCTGCGTCATTCTGGAGCTGCGCTACTGCTGCCGCACGAACCACCACTATGCCAATTCAGCCACTGCCAAAAAGGCAAACGGTCCTGGTGTCACATGGGCTGCCGAGCAGGAGGAGATGGTGGATGGTCCATTGGAGCTGGCGAGTCTGCTGCAGGGTCCTGACTGTTGGCTGGCCACCACGGTGCGGCGAATGTGTGCTGTTTTACCACCCGGCAACCTGGGAGGTTCGTTTGAAGGCTTCACAACCAACGGAATATCTTCATCCGATTCCCGAATTGGTCCCCACATCCGCACCAGCGCAGATGCAGTGGGAGTGCGGACGTGGTCGCCACGTCTGCAACGCCCATGGCACCATCCTAGAGCTCCATGCGGTCGAGCGCGGCAAATTAGACCTTGGAAGACGACACTCCAAGGCTGGGAATGCTTGACCCGATATTATCACCGCAGCCATCTACGTCGAATGTGCGAGGTCGACGCCTCGAAG
This sequence comes from Dermacentor silvarum, assembly GCF_013339745.2. Classification (NCBI taxonomy): domain Eukaryota; kingdom Metazoa; phylum Arthropoda; class Arachnida; order Ixodida; family Ixodidae; genus Dermacentor; species Dermacentor silvarum. The sequence goes on from NC_051154.1 coordinate 255,881,004, forward strand.
GAGCCTGAGCAAATCGAGCCTCCCCCGGCCGATGTCAGCTGTCACTCCAACTTCTCGAACCGCCTTCCTGATGTCCAACAGGGACCAGCAACAGCTTGCAACTCGATACCGCCAGCCCCAAAACAGGCCCAATTAGTGAGGCACTCCTCCAGGCGTGATCAACGCAGCCCACTCTTGCCGCTCTGCGGCACGGCCTTGGTTTTACGAGTGGGCGGAACACTTACGGTATTTTTGAACGCGTTTAGTCTATTGACATTTGTGACTGCTCGGCTAAAGGGCAGTGAAGTCTTGGAAGGGAAAGCCACGACCTGTGTCCACTGGTGAACTCTGCCACACTCATAACACGGGTCCGTGAAGACCCACAACTCTGTGTGGTTTCCGGCGTGCAGTAAACGCTTGCACGTGCAAGCGTTTACGTGCTAACAACTACGTTCTAGCAATTACGTGATAGTTTATGTGTTAATAAATATTTGCTTTGGAAACTCTTCCTCCATGCATCCTTCGAATGTGCAGTGGACATTGGCGAGCGCTCACAGATTGCGCGATGACCGCATCCTATTAGCACCGAGTGCGACCAATATACAGTGGCGCCGCTCGCGTAACGTCAGGGAGAAGACTTGCGCCTGCCGTCGTCTAAAGTGTGAGCGGCATTCGGGGGCTTCCTGAGGGGTTTTCCGTTTATTCATTTTCGTGGTCTAATATGAAGTTATGATGGTCATTTCAAGTATATTTTGGTTTTCCTCAGTCGAAATTTAAATTGAAAGGGCTATTTCTTACAGAACACATTTCTGAAAGGCAACGTTACAGTGCCGGCCAAAGGAGATCAGTCTGCTTAGCAGATTGCGGGCGTTTCATGGGAGGATCTAGACTCGGGGGCGGTAGCTGACGTGGATACTAAAAGAAAAAAAAAGCGTAAACTCACACACAACGCATTTCAATAAAGAAACCCGAGTGACTTTTGTGAGGTTGCAACAAGCGTGCAACAAACACTGTCTATATATGACTTCTACAATGACCTTGATTTTGACCCCCTGAAACTGCCTTGTTCACGACTAATATATATATATATATATAATAAGAAGTCAGCAAACAATGACACCAAGGACAACATAGGAGAAATTACTGGTACTTACTTATTGAATGAAAGAAATGATCAATTAAGGGAAATAAAAATGGATGAAAAAACAACTGTCTGCAGGTGGGGAACGATCCCACGTCTTTGCATTCCGGTTCCCCTTCTTCGCGTCCATATACATATATGTATATATATATTTATATATACATAGGGGTAATTGGAGAACGCCTTCGTCCGACAGTGGACATAACTACAGGCAGATGATTATATATATATATATATATATATATATATATATATATAAGTATTAGTAACTGGATTTTTCAATGGGCCAAGCGTATTTAGAAAAATCAGAAGCTCAACTTCGCGGTTATCTTAGGTTTATTATTTACCCAACAGTTTCGGTCGGTGGACCGACCTTTTTCAAGGGATACAGGAAATTCTCGCAACAGTCTTTTTATATCTTGAGGTAGAGAAAGAAGGCGCCAAAAAAAGTGAGAAAGGAGAGATGGAGAGAGCAAAAAAAAGACAGACAGACAGACAGACAGACAGACAGACAGACAGACAGACAGACAGACAGACAGACAGACAGACAGACAGACAGACAGACAGACAGACAGACAGACAGACAGACAGACAGACAGACAGACAGACAGACAGACAGACAGACAGACAGACAGACAGACAGACAGACAGACAGACAGACAGACAGACAGACAGACAGACAGACAGACAGACAGACAGACAGACAGACAGACAGACAGACAGACAGACAGACAGACAGACAGACAGACAGACAGACAGACAGACAGACAGACAGACAGACAGACAGACAGACAGACAGACAGACAGACAGACAGACAGACAGACAGACAGACAGACAGACAGACAGACAGACAGACAGACAGACAGACAGACAGACAGACAGACAGACAGACAGACAGACAGACAGACAGACAGACAGACAGACAGACAGACAGACAGACAGACAGACAGACAGACAGACAGACAGACAGACAGACAGACAGACAGACAGACAGACAGACAGACAGACAGACAGACAGACAGACAGACAGACAGACAGACAGACAGACAGACAGACAGACAGACAGACAGACAGACAGACAGACAGACAGACAGACAGACAGACAGACAGACAGACAGACAGACAGACAGACAGACAGACAGACAGACAGACAGACAGACAGACAGACAGACAGACAGACAGACAGACAGACAGACAGACAGACAGACAGACAGACAGACAGACAGACAGACAGACAGACAGACAGACAGACAGACAGACAGACAGACAGACAGACAGACAGACAGACAGACAGACAGACAGACAGACAGACAGACAGACAGACAGACAGACAGACAGACAGACAGACAGACAGACAGACAGACAGACAGACAGACAGACAGACAGACAGACAGACAGACAGACAGACAGACAGACAGACAGACAGACAGACAGACAGACAGACAGACAGACAGACAGACAGACAGACAGACAGACAGACAGACAGACAGACAGACAGACACAGACAGACAGACAGACAGACAGACAGACAGACAGACAGACAGACAGACAGACAGACAGACAGACAGACAGACAGACAGACAGACAGACAGACAGACAGACAGACAGACAGACAGACAGACAGACAGACAGACAGACAGACAGACAGACAGACAGACAGACAGACAGACAGACAGACAGACAGACAGACAGACAGACAGACAGACAGACAGACAGACAGACAGACAGACAGACAGACAGACAGACAGACAGACAGACAGACAGACAGACAGACAGACAGACAGACAGACAGACAGACAGACAGACAGACAGACAGACAGACAGACAGACAGACAGACAGACAGACAGACAGACAGACAGACAGACAGACAGACAGACAGACAGACAGACAGACAGACAGACAGACAGACAGACAGACAGACAGACAGACAGACAGACAGACAGACAGACAGACAGACAGACAGAACAGACAGACAGACAGACAGACAGACAGACAGACAGACAGACAGGACAGAACAGCAGACAGACAGACAGACAGACAGACAGACAGACAGACAGACAGACAAAGCAAAGGGCAAGGTCGCTGTTAAGCGTGTTTGACATGCACAATTGACGGAGACGCCTGTCATGTTCAGTTAAACATAAAAAAAAGATAGAGAGAGTTAAAGGAAAGACACCAAGACCTGGACGTGCCAGACAAAGCAAAGGGCAAAACACGAGAAACACGAAAGAAGAAGAAATAACCTGCAAATATAATAGTAACAGCATGGCGAAATCAGCATGAAATTGAAAAGCAAGGGCAAACCACGAGAAACACTAAAGAAGAAATAGCCTGCAAATATGACAGTAACAGCGTGGCGAAATAAGCATGAAATTAAAAAGCAAGTGCAAAACACGAGAAACACGAAAGAAGAAATAGCCTGCAAATATGACAGTAACAGCGTGGCGAAATAAGCATGACATTTGAAAAAATGTCACAGTTTCGCCCTAAGTGCGAAGCAATGAATGCGATAGCAACACAGCAATGTCATACGAAGTAAGGTGAGCGGCTTCGGTAGCAATATGAATTGTAGAAAACATGAGCTGATTAAGTAAGCAGGTGTGCTGCGGCGTAAGTAGACCGACATGAAGAGAGACTCGATGACCACGAGAAGGCGCGTGTGAAACGGTGGTGTTGATGAGAAGCGCTTCCCGTGGGCAGCGCGTGCGAAGGGACACACCTGTAGCGCTGCACTGCCGATCCGGGCAGCATTGCATGTGTAGCGTGCGTTGGAAAATGTGGCCCGACTATTACTAACTGAATGAACAAGCGTGGTGTGAGCGCGCACAAACAAACAGGAATAGATCAAACTGAATGACTGCAGACAACGACTGTGAAAACGCTGACGGTGAGCGTATATATGCCGCAGCGGGCGAAGGTACGTGCGGTCTATCGCTTCAACGGAAACGGAGCGGCGAATGCACGGCACATAAAGGTGAGAGTCTTGTGGAGATAAGAGACGACGCGGGCGAGCGAGCGACGAGCGCGGTTGTTGGCAGAGTAGAAGTGCCCCCCCGCTCCCTCCGGCGCTGGCTTCCCGCTTCCTTGCTTGCGCGTGGGAGATTGATACCCTCGTTACACGGGCACTCTCAACTGCCATTGAGCTAATGGCAGTTGATGTCAATGGCAGCTTACCGAATTTACACGGCAACTCCAACTGTCATTGACATCTCGACTATCGTTGGCCTCAACGGAGGTCGAGGGTCTCAGTTGACAGTCCCTGAACGGAGACGGGAAGATGGCAGCCTCCGTGGATGAAAACGTGCTACCCGCAGCTGCCGATGCTGCGAAGCGTTTCTTGTGGACAAGGTCCATGACGGACTTGTTGCTACACGTGTCTCGCCAACTAAAAAATCTAAAGGCTCCCACTGGATCGTCTAGATTCACGATAAATTTTTTCCATTAGGTATGTTTTGCAGTCTAAGAAAGAAAAATGTTGCAGCGCAATAATAAATAAAACAGATTTTAAAGATAACCATGCAAAAGTAGCGAGGAAATATGCAATAATTTATCGCATATTACGCTCGATTCAGCGCGCTCACGTGATAGCAAAATTTAACCCGAAAGTCCGTGTAAGCGCAGTTAACAGTCATTCACTTCAATGCCAGTTTGAAAGTTCAACTGTCGTTGATTTCGATGGTCGTTCAGGGTGACCGTGTAAAGAGGGTATGAGTGCGTTCACTCTCCGTGATAGCGCGCGGTCCGCTCGGGAATCCGGCGCGCAGCGAAGATTTTATCTATAGGGAACCTCACAACGACGGCGACGACGACGGCGACGCCGACGATAGAAATCCGGTTGAAGTGTCCATATAATTGCTATCGCAATAAAAAGCAAGGGCAAAACACGAGAAACACGAAAGAAGGAGAATTAGCCTGCAAATATGACAGTAACAGCGTGGCGAAATAAGCATGAAATTAAAAAGCAAGGCACAATAATGTGGGTGGTTCGGTCCGCTCCCCCACTGGGGTAGTGGGCATTCTTTCGACATCACACACGTGTTCGGCTTGCCTATGTGGGGATTAAGTTCTGATTTTAGCTAATTTAACTTATGGACAAAGAAACGAGAGGTTTCCCTTGTGTTCTATTATGCCGTGCGTGATTGTTCTAAATTTGTGGATAAAATATGACTCTCTTTGTTCCCGTTCACGAGAAGAGCGGAAGCCTGACTTGAGAAGAGTGACACGTATTTTATCAAATGAATGCTCAGGCAGACTGATATGTTTTGAGAATGGGAGATGTGGTAGTGCGCGGGTGTGAGCTCTGTGGTTATTTAGACGGAGTCTGAACGCGGTTCCAGTCTGGCCTATATACTGTTGGTCGCAGACTTCACAATGGAGCATGTAGATCACATTGCTGCTGTCACAATTTAGAGGTTCCTTAATTTTGAATGTGAAATCAGAGGAAGTAGCCTTAGCAAGACAGGTTGAAGTCATGTGCTTACAGACCTTGCAGCGGGGTTTACCACAAGGTCTGCAGCCTGATTCTATGTTTTGAACCGTGGTTGTTCTAGCTCTGACGAGGATATCTCTTAGATTCCTTCCCCGGCGATAGACAACTCGGGGTGGCTCTGTGAAAATTGAAGACAAACGTGTGCTCTGCTGAATGATATTAAAGTGTTTGGCTAGGATGTTGTTCACGTACGGTAATGTAGATGAGTAGGTGAGGATAAGGTTGGTTTGGTTTTTCGGATGACGGGGCTTTGAGCCCGTCAAAATTTCATTTCTGTCTAAGGCTTGTGCTCGGCTTATAGCATCATCAACAATACGTTCCGGGTAGTGCTTTGCCACCAGGGCCGTTCTGAGTTCCTTTGCATGACATTGGAAGTCTTTCTCGTCAGAGCAGATGCGGCGGAATCGGTGGGCCTGTGAATACGGGATGGCTTTCTTGCAATGTTGTGGATGGCTACTTTTGAAATTAAGATATTGGTGGCGGTCTGTTGGTTTTTTATATAAGGTTGTGAATATGCGATTATCTTTAATTTGTACCGTGACATCAAGAAAGTTTACAGCTGATTTAGAACAGCTGTAAGTGAAAGCGATTGACGGATGAACTGAATTAAAATCTGCTACACATTTAAGGAGACTTTCTTCGTCGTGGTGCCAAATAAAGAATAAGTCGTCTAAGAACTTATTAAATTAGCTAAACATCACTTAAATTAGCTAAAATCAGAACTTAATCCCCACATAGGCAAGCCGAACACGTGTGCGATATCGAAAGAATGCCCACTACCCCAGTGGGGGAGCGGACAGAACCACCCACATTATTGTGCCTTGCTTTTTAATTTCATGCTTACTTCGCCACGCTGTTACTGTCATATTTTCAGGCAATACTTCTTCTTTCGTGTTTCTCGTGGTTTGCCCTTGCTTTTCAATTTCATGCTGATTTCGCAAACGCTGTTACTGTCATATTTGCAGGCTATTTCTTCTTCTTTCGTGTTTCTCGTGTTTTGCCCTTGCTTTTTAATTTCATGCTTATTTCGCCACGCTGTTACTGTCATATTTGCAGGCTATTTCTTCTTCTTTCGTGTTTCTCGTGTTTTGCCCTTGCTTTTAATTTCATGCTTATTTCGCCACGCTGTTACTGTCATATTTGCAGGCTATTTCTTCTTCTTTCGTGTTTCTCGTGTTTGCCCTTGCTTTTCAATTTCATGCTGATTTCGCCACGCTGTTACTGTCATATTTGCAGGCTATTTCTTCTTCTTTCGTGTTTCTCGTGTTTTGCCCTTGCTTTTTAATTTCATGCTTATTTCGCCACGCTGTTACTGTCATATTTGCAGGCTATTTCTTCTTCTTTCGTGTTTCTCGTGGTTTGCCCTTGCTTTTCAATTTCATGCTGATTTCGCCACGCTGTTACTGTCATATTTGCAGGTTATTTCTTCTTCTTTCGTGTTTCTCGTGTTTTGCCCTTGCTTTTAAATTTCATGCTTATTTCGCCACGCTGTTACTGTCATATTTGCAGGCTATTTCTTCTTTTTTCGTGTTTCTCGTGTTTTGCCCTTGCTTTTTAATTTCATGCTTATTTCGCCACGCTGTTACTGTCATATTTGCAGGTTATTTCTTCTTTTTTCGTGTTTCTCGTGTTTTGCCCTTGCTTTTTAATTTCATGCTTATTTCGCCACGCTGTTACTGTCATATTTGCAGGCTATTACTTCTTCTTTCGTGTTTCTCGTGGTTTGCCCTTGCTTTTCAATTTCATGCTGATTTCGCCACGCTGTTACTGTCATATTTGCAGGTTATTTCTTCTTCTTTCGTGTTTCTCGTGTTTTGCCCTTTGCTTTGTCTGGCACGACCAGGTCTTGGTGTCTTTCCTTTAACTCTCTCTATCTTTTTTTTTCATGTTTAAGTGAACATGACAGGCGTGTCCGTCAATTGTGCATGTCAAACACGCTTAACAGCGACCTAGACCTTTGCTTTGTCTGTCTTTTTTTTTGCTCTCTCTGTCTCTCCTTTCTCACTTTTTTTGGCGCCTTCTTTCTCTACCTGAAGATATAAAAAGACTGTTGCGAGAATTTCCTGTATCCCTTGAAAAAGGTCGGTCCACCGACCGAACCTGTTGGGTAAATAATAAACCTAAGATAACCGCGAAGTTGTGCTTCTGATTTTCCTATATATATATATATATATATATATATATATATAGAACATATACAGCGCGTCAAACTCAACTAAAGAGCGAGAGACAGAAGAAAAGGGATGGCAGAGAGGTTAACCAGAGGGGGAAGTCCGGTTTGCTACCTTGCTCAGGGGAGAGGGGGAAAGGGGAGGTAAAGTGACAAGAAAGTAGAGATACAGAAGGACAGGGAGCACAGATAGAAAATCACAGTCGGTCACTGTCACCTTATACAAGCAATGCAAAGCACAGCAGCAGTTGTAGCACGGTAATCATAAGTTCAGGCTACAGCCGCATGTCGAATTCTGTAGTCTTTAAAAACTGTAACAGAGCTCTCGTCGCCCTCCGCTGCGATGTATTGTGATGTCGGCATTCTAAAATCGTTTTCTCTGTTAAAGCTGTTTGATCCAAGCGCGCTATCGCGATTGCGAGCGATCGTCTCTGTAAATTGTAGCGAGGACAGTCACAGAGAAAATGTTGAAAAGTGTCCTGGTTACCACAGTCATCACACGAGGCGTCGTTGGCATATCCGATTTGGAAAGCAAAAGACTTCGTAAAGGCTACTCCTAGCCGTATTCGATAAAGCAGGGTAGCTTCGCGTCGGTAGAGATCAGCATGGATGCGAAGGCGAAGAGAACACTCTAGGTGGTGCAGTCGGTTGCTTTGAAAACTTCGTGTGTTCCACATGGAAAGCATATCATGGGTGAGCATTCGAAGCTTAGAAACCAGAATCTCTAAGAAAACACAAAAGTGCCGAAGATGCGCTAGATGCAATGCAGTTGGCTCAAGACTTCAAGTTGGCGGTAAATTATTGTATTTCCGCATTTATTCACAGAAACGTTCAGCAACAGCACGGGGACTGAACTAACAATGCAGTTGAAGTTCTGCCGGCATCGTTTGCTCTTTGAACTGCTTCCCAAAATTAGGCCATTGGTTCCCTCTTTTAAGCGACAGTAACTTCAAGTGACTTCAAATAGTTGAAGCTTAGAGCTGTTCGCAGCGCACGAAATGGCATTGACCAGCATTTATCCATCATTCAGTGTTATAAGTTCCACTCAGTTCAGTGCTTTACAGTTTGCTTCTTGAGGATCAGTCATGACGGGTCTCTTACAAAGAAGTGACTCAGATGCGCGGTATAATTTTTAAAGCAAGGTATGCATTTGGAGACCGTATGGCTGCAGCCAGCAAGAAGTCTAAGCATCATTCATTAGTAGTCTTGAAGACATTGAAGATATCATCATTCACTGAAAGAGCTAGAAATCAAGTGAATTCGTAGGAGGCTGTTGGTATCTTCTTTATGCAGGGGGTATACGAGGCGGTACTTCGGCTGAACAAGGTGGCTGCACTAGATTCTTTCGCTTTCCTCTTGAAGGCAGCATAAGCTGCGCTCTGGTACGTCGAGTTTACTCTAGACACTCCATTATGACGTCGTAAAGTACGTGCCTCGTCATAACCACTGTTGGCTGGCTCCATCATGGGAGGGGTACGCCATATCGTCGAATGAAGGCTGTTGCAGGCCACTATGAAGGCCGTCACATTTAATGGCTTAATTGGCTCTCCGTCTGAATCACCAAACCTTGCTTTGCTTTCAGGGAGACTTGCACACGTATAAGGAAAAACGTAACCTATCACAATTACAATTGCTTCTTAAAAGTGATTACAGTTACCAAAATCTGCGCCACGAAAGTATTTGACGAATTACTCAACAGTAAATGATTACTTCTACGTTACGTTCTTCCATACTTTTGATAACATTGCACAGATACCATCAACAGAACGAGCTGGCCTTGCACGTGCAGTGCGTCCTCTGCAGCCCTTCCTACATTGCTTATCTTTACTAACATTTCCTCTAAAAGAAACAAATATTGGTATTATTATCTCGTTTTTCTCGTGTAGACATCAGCAGCACCACCTAAAACTGCCTCGATATGCGCGCGTAGCCGTAGAGTAGTACTGTAACGTATTGACATCTTGCGCACAAGACCGTCGTTACTCAGTATCTGGGTCCTCTGCGAAGCGCAGTGCTGTATTGCTGCTGTGACTTGAAAAAAAAAGCACTCCCGGCTGGGCCAATGAATAGCGGTTATAATTGTCGGTAAGTGATTTTCTGGCATTAACATCCTTAGTGGCCGTCGCTATCTAGACATGCCAACACCGGCTCAATTCGTCAGTCGACATCTGGCGGAGCGTTCACATTAGGAAAGAAGTATTGAGCTCCCGTGTTTGCCTGTCGGAATATGCGCATCCACGAGGCAGCTGTGTGCCACGATCTCGGGCGGTCTACTGTAGTTCCCGCCAAATCCAGTTTCCCAAAGCTGTGTCACCTGCCGTCGTCGTGGTCGACTCCAGCGGCAAGCTTTCCAACAGCGCTTCAATTCGCACTTCAGACCCGAAGTCGCCGAGCAAGCCGCCATCGCCCTCGCCCTGCTAGACGGTCGTGGGTCTGAGATCTATAGCGATTCCAAAACGGCATTTAGGGCTTTTCAGAAGAGTCGCATCGCCGAGCAAGCTGCTCGTCTTATTAGCGTCTCCAATCCGGATGCTCTCACGCATCATTCGATTCACTGCTTTCCCGCTCACGTTGGGTCGGTCGAGGGTGCTCCCCCGAATCTCAATGAGTCTGCTCACGAGGCTGCGCGCGACCTCACCGACCTAGCTTCCTCTGTAAGGAGAGCCGACACCCCTCCCCCCTACGGCCACAGGGATGCTCCCGCTACTCACAACGAGGTTACAAAATTCTTCTACATGTCTAGAAGGGTCTTTCCACTCCCTCACCCCAAATTGAATAGCGCGCAAGCTGTTTCGCTTAGACTTTTACAGACCGGCACATATCCGTGTCTGGCCGTTCTGCACGAAGTTTACCCTGACGTATATCGCGACGACGCATGCCCACCCTGTGGGCAGACCTCCACTCTAGCACACATGCTCTGGGAGTGCGGGTCGAGATACCTGGAGTTCAGCAAGGATGAGTGGCACTCGCTTCTGCGTAGCCCCGCTCTAGACACGGATTTAATTGTCCTTTAATTTGACTCTAGCGAACCGAACTCTGGATCGTGTTAATACGGTTAAATATTTAGGAGTTGCTTTAGACTGCCACTTGCATTGGAGAGAACAAATTAACCTTGTCTGTAGGAAACTCGCTTTCAGCTGTTACACCCTGGCCCATGCCAGGCAATATTTTCCTCGTGCTTTGCTTCGTTGCATATATTTTTCTTTATTTCATACCCACCTGGGCTATTGTTGTGAAATATGGGGCCTAACATATAAAACTTACTTAACACCTATACTGCAGTTGCAAAAGCGCGCCCTAAGAATAATAACATTTTCTTCTGTTCATCAGCCTAGTAGCAGTCTGTTTATTGACCTTCGTATCCTTTCTTTTACAGCTTTAAGAAATTATAAGATCACCTGTTTAGTTCATAAAATACTCAACACCAACTTCCCCTTACCCAACACCATATTTAACTTCCCACGTGCAAACACCAGACAAGCAACTAACTTTAACCTAAACCTTCCTTATTGCAGCAATGTCTACGGTGAACAATTATTGGAGTTTTTTTGGCGCTATAACATGGAACACTGTGCCTGTGGAAGTAAAAGTAACCAGAAACTTTGATCTTGCATGTAAACGCTTCTTCTTGTCTAGACAATCGGAATAACACCTCCTCTACAAATTAATACTTGCTCATGTATGCAATGTTATTATTAACTAAGAAAATATGTACGTGGTTGACCTATATGCTATTTCTGTATTGGACCAGGTACTAGCCACATAGGCTATTGGTCCAACTATTTTTGTATAAATTATTTGTATTGTATAAATAAAGCTCATTCTGATTGATTGATTGAAATCCTGGCTGTCCGGCGTGCCCACGACCGGGCCGGTGGGCTAGACCTGCCGGTCCCGACGTGGGACTAGCCGGGTGCGCGACGAGTTCGCGTCCTCGCCGGACCTCTAATAAATGTTATTTCACTCACTGTGTCACCTGTTACACCTTGTTTTGTCGATATGATAACTAATTACGTGTAATTACATGTAAATTTTATCGCCCGTGGACTTCACACGGAACGTCACGCTGACGACGACGGCGACGAGAGCGGTAATTTGCCTAGAGTATCCATATAATTGCTATCCTAATAATAATAATAATAATAATAATAATAATAATAATAATAATAATAATAATAATAATAATAATAATAATAATAATAATAATAATAATCACCATCATCATCATCCGCTAATAGTCAGAAATGAACTACGCATAGGCACATCTTGAAGTTCTCTTGTCAGCGCCGTAAAGACCTTTCTTCGCGAGTAACAAGAATGGCACAGAAGTATTGAATAAATGTCGCGCCCATGCTTCCACTGCTGTGCGACTCAAATGCTCGCATAAGAGCTGTGTCTGGACTGAACATGGCATACGTACGCGCATACGTGCTTAAACTAGGCGCGAGTTCTACACGAAGAAGCATGGGCTTCTGTACTTGCTGTGCTGTACAATTTCAACGCTTACACTAATTAAAGTTATTTTCAATTGATTATCGTTTACTAAGACAGCGCGCACGTATTGTAAGCTTGGTAAAGCTACGAGAAAAGAAGCAGCATCGGTCAACATGCCTTTTCCTAAACATAGATCGAACATTTCATAGATGAAGCATGAATATGAAGGAACTAAAGTCTTTGCTCCACGACCAATAAACGACAACGAAGAAACATTTGTCCGCCCTTACACGCCGTGGAGATGGTTAACCAGCGAAGCTGAAACGTGCAGCCCTGGTGTTTATCACTGGGTTAATCCCGAGGGTTCCTTAAATATTTCGCAAGTATGAGGTGACAAACACGTTCGGCTGCGACGGAGAGAATGACGTCACTGACGGTATGGCCACAGTCCGCCGTTGTCGCTTGCGTTCGATGCCTCGAGTTCGCTCGGCGGCGTGGTTAGCAGCATTCGCCCGCCATTGCCGCTTGCGATTTTTGGAAATTAAATTGCTTCTAAATTAAATCTGTCCGTTACGTAAGACAATGAATGGCTCATATCCCCCTTAAGCAATGGCTCAAACCACCGTAAACGCGGCCTCCCCGTTACAACGACAAAAAAGGAAGTGCAATTCTACGCTCATGAATGATGAGCGGCAACGCAGCCAGCTGTGGAAGACGACGGCGTCGACGACGAACGCGGCTACAGAGGCGCGAGCGCGTGCCGAGCCCGAGCGTAACCCGGTGACGACGACGCTCCAGCCAATGCTGATGATGATAATTATCTGTACGCAATTGATTTCGCCAAGCCATACACGATTTCGCCTAGACCTACTGAAGCTTCGCTTTTATATAGTATATATTATTTATTCAATAAATAGTTCTATATGATAATATGCGTTCCTCGGCACAGTATACGAGTATATTGGTAGGGTTCTTCTAAAGGGCAGAGAAGGTAAGGGGGGTGGGTGAGGTAACGAGCGAGAGTGTGTTAGGGGCGGGGTTGTAGAATTGAAAAGAAAGATAATGCGCTACTGATAGTCGGTGGATGATGAAGATGATGATGATGATTTAATGTCATCCCCTTTGAAACGGGCCGGTGACAAATAGTCACCTAGCCTGCTTGATTTAATAAGTAATATACATGTAAAATCTAGCATTTTTGTAGGCTTCTCATTATTCTTCTGCTTTTTTCCCCCAAAATCTACCTTGTACCGCTACCTATTATTTTAAGACATCAGGTCGTATCAATCTCGTCCCTGCTTTTTCTCCACCAGTACTCTAATCGTCTCTTGCTTATCTCTACGGCTGATCGGTTCATGTTTCCTTCCACTTTAAACACACGCGCTTCTGGAAGTTGTACGTTACCTACGGTTCTCGCTGGGTGAATCCCTTCGCATTCCATTGGAATGTTGTCTCCGGATCTTTACTGCAGCATAGACATGCCTCATCTAGTTGCGAATATTTGCTCCTGTATATTTTGGTACTCAGGCAAGCGGCTCGAGCCTCAAATAGCAAGGCACTGCCCTTTGTGTTATCGTACAGATTTTCCCTTCTAATTTGTTCATTCTCATTTTTGTAAATATCCATGGTCCTTTCTGTTTCCATTATTTGGATCCAATTCACTGTCCCCATTTCTCTCACTTTCTTTCTGATGACTCCTGGCTATCTATTTACAGTTTCGCTTATCCTGTAGTCGCTTGCGAACTTCCTTGACCTCTTCCTCCATTCTGTGTGCACGCTTTTCATGTACAGATACTTGTTGTTGATACTCTTTGTTGTTGCTGGATCTGTTGTCTGAACTACGCTTTTTCTCGTGCCGAAGTTATCGCTAATAACGTCTGTGATGTACCGCAGCGCATCGTCTCCATCGTAGATTTTACCGTCTTCATCCCTTACAGCCATGTGCGAGTTTTTAGTTGGAGCTCCGAGTGCTTTTATATGGTTCCAGAATCTTTTTGGGGCGCCTTTGTCTATTTTGGGAATGTTATGCACCCAACGTTCACTTGCGCATTTATTTATCTCTTGCACGAGCTCACTCGCCAACCTTTTCTTTTCTCGGTATATGTTCCATCTAAGAAGCACCTTTTCTTCGAGTAATCCCAACTTTTTCGCTTCTCGATGAGCCCTAGATGACTCTTTACGCTCTTCTATAGCTTGCTTTATTTCCTTGTTCCACAACTGACCTGGTCTGCTCTTTCCAATCCAACAATTCTTTTGCCTTGTCTGCTTTATTTCCTGCTGCATAACGTCTTCAAGCTCCTTATATTCCCAGACTGCTGTAGGAAAAGCCTCAATTTCCTTCTCTATGTCTTTTGCGATCTCTGGTATTTGCTCTTGATTCATTTTTAAAAACTCTGAGGCTATTGGTACGTTGTTCTGCGCTGGTATCTCGATCAAACTTTAATGCTAAACGTCTATGATCGCTACCCAGGCAATTTTTTTCTATTTTCGTCTATTATCATTTCGTCTAATTGTTCGTAGACCATTTCTGAGACTAAGTCGTAGTCGATATATGACTACCTGTTTCCGCATTGCCACGTTACCTGTCCAGGACACTTATTCTCCCTGTTAACTACTATAATGTTCTGTTTATCACACAGATCCAGCACTACAGAACCATTGCAATCAGTATATCCATCTAAATCGTCCATGTGCGTGTTCATATCTCCCACTAATATCACCTGGCCCGATTTACTGAACTCAATAATATCGCTTCCAATGCAATCAACCAATTCCTTATTTTTTTTCTCTACTGTCACTACCTGTCCATAGGTAAGTTACTCGCAGCCACGTTCTTTTGCCTTGCCATGCGCCGCTAATACATAAATGCTCTTTACATGTCTCTTTTACCCTTTGCTACTTCAGACCTCGCCTAATTAGTACGCCTACGCCTTTCCTTGATCCGGCCATTCTGTTGCGCCCTTTCCATACAAAATTGTCAATAACAGGCGGCTGCTGTAAATCTCGTAGATGTGTTTCGGTCAAGGCGTACACGCTAATCGCTTCATCATTCAGCTGCGTTTGAATTTCCAGCCATTTTTCGTGCTTGGGAAAACCACGCATGTTAATGCAGCAAATTTTACCTTCTCTATTCTTATCCTTTGTGCGTCTTTTCCTAACTCCTGGTCGTCTAATTCTGCCCTTTACTGGTGTTTCGTTACGTTCAATGCTTAATCCTGCTTCCTGATTACCTGGGGCCTGCGTAAAAAAGCTACAGCTCGCGCTGCGAATCGACGTCCAACCGGTGTTGCTACCCTTTCGCTAAAATGTATCGCGTCATGCACAAAAGCGCCTTCGCGGCCTGCTCGGTGCACTTCTAGGTTGATGTCAATGAGCGTAAAATCCATTGCTTTAGCTAGAGTCCAAATTTCCCTGCTTACAGCAAGAAGTGCCCTTTCAATTTCATAACCCTGACATTCAACCTCTAGCACCGTGCACACCGCGATTTGTACTTCTTTTGAAACATTCCGCAGGTGGGTAACTCCTTTGGCTATTTGCTTTGTGATCCGTGCCCTTTGTCCGTGCAGAACGTCAATCACTCCGCCCATTATCACCTATAGGTGTCTCTCCTCCATTGTGCCCCACATTTGAGGCAGCGCCGTGTGTTAGCCTACAATGACACGTCAACCGGCTAACACACGGCGCTGCCTCAAATTCCACCACCGACTATCAGTTGCGCATTTATGTTTCGTTTAAATTTTACACCCTCGCCGCTAACACACTCTTGCTCGTTACGTCACCCACCCGCCTTACCTTCTTTCCTCTTTAGAAGAACCCTTCCTATATATACTGTGGCGAGTATACGTCGCCTTGAAGAAGACAAGTCCACTTGTCGAAACGTTGGCTCCTGCTCTCACCTTGTTCTCGTGTTGCTCATCGTCTTGAATTTCCATCTCCCGCACTCCCCGTGTTTTCCCTGGATTGACCAAGTAAGAAAGTCTGGATGGCAGCGTAAGCCTTAACGCCACTGTGCCCAAGATTCGAGGCCCCCAATGATAGTAATACTGAAACCATTATATCTAAATTTATTTCAAAAAGGCGGAACACTATTGCTGAAGTTCTTTTGTCAAATTAGACAATAGTCCTAGGACGACGCGACGGCGGCTACTGAGATCGCTAAGAGTGACATTCGGCCTGTAATGGACAATATAGATAGGGTGATAAGTATTGTTATTGGGATCCCAGTTATATGGACACTTCAAGCGAATTTTCCCCGCGGGAGTTTTGCACAGAGGACCCATCCACAGCACTCTGCAGAAACCCACCCCTCGAGCACATGAACTTTACTCTCTCTCTCTCTCTCGCTCGCCGTTGTTGTCGGCGTCGACGTGGGGCTCCGGATATATTTAGGTATATGCATGGTATATGCATCCATGGTTTGCGGGCTATATATTGCAGCACTATTCCATCACTAACGTTGCTCATACCCGGTGTTACGTTCTTGATTAAATTATATTCTTCAGAATTTTGAGTATGGATGCCCACAAATAAATGACATGAAGCATAACATTACCAGCGCATGCCTTCTATCTTAAATATTTTCAGACTAATTGAATATTAAAACCGCAAAACAATTTCAGTGCATAAACCTGAAAATTATGTAGTTTTACTGGCTTGGCTGTTTACGGGCAGCGTATTGGCGACTGTGGGGTGCCATTAGAGGACCTACACGGCTTATTACAGCTTTTAAGGATGCCAGAAATTTTGCCCCACCCGCGTGGCACCACGCTGAACCTTGCTATTGCAATGAGTGCTTCGCTCTTTGGGTGAAACTGCGAATTATTATTATTATTATTATTATTATTATTATTATTATTATTATTATTATTATTATTATTATTATTATTATTATTATTATTACGAGGCCGACGGCGCCAGGTGGTAATAAGCAGCCATGAAGCACCGTCTGAAGCGTCATCTTCATCACGGCGAGTTCTCATGCGTGATAATCATCAGCGCCGAGCATGAGCAGGTGGTTCGAGCCACGAGCGAACAGACCGCCCTCTCGTTCACAACCGGGCTGGACGCTGCATTCGTTGCTTGGCTCGCTGCTCTGTTCTTCGCCTTTGGCACGTCGCCGCGTCCTAAAGGAACCTTAACGACCAGATGCGCGAGTGTACCAAGGTCGACGTCTCCCTTCTGGCCCCTAGCAAGTGCATCGACGCCCTCTCGAAGAGCAGGACTCGGCGAGTGTCGTACCGGGGCAGCAAGCTCACCCACAACTTCAAAGACTCGCTGGGTGACTCCGGCGTCGGTTTCCAAATAATGTAATTGGTATTCTACCCTCGTTTTTGTCGTGTGGACATCGGAAGCAGCACCTAAAACTGCCTCGATGCGCGCGCGGAGGCGTAGAGCAGTGTTGTAACGTACTGACATCTTGCGCACAAGACTGTCGTCACTCAGCATCTGGGTCCTCTGTGAAACGCAGCAGCGCTTATTGCTGATGGGACTCGAAAAAAGACGCCCGGCTGGGCCAATGAATAGCTATTAAAATTGTGCATGAAATTTTCCGGCATGAACATCCGTCCTCGATGTCGTCCTCCATGCCGTCGAGTGCGTTGGTTATGCATTGTTTTTAAAGCCCTTCTGAATAATTTCAAGAGTGGCTTTTCGGCCGGCGCAACGGACGAACTCCGTTACCTGCGTACTTTCGCTAGCTTTGGTCACGACTATATGTCGAGATTCTTTGGTTACGAATATAGGTCGATAGCTCATTTTTGGGTAAAATTCCCCCTTCGAAGAAAGGTCCACCTATGTTCGAAAAAATACGGTAATCGAACTCAATTTGGTGGAAATAAAGTGAGACTTGAAGGTCTGAATTTATAGTCTATATATGAGTGATCATCCAAGAAATTCTGGATGGCAGCGCAAGTACCGCCTCTGTGGCCAAGATTCGAAGCGCCCAAGAAACGAAAACTTGGAACAGTTAAATCTAAATCTAATTCGATGAGGCGAAACAGTGTTTCTCAAGTTATTTTTCTCAAATAAGAATCGTTCTAGGACGACGTGACGGCGGCTGCTGAGATCGCTGAGAGAAAGATTCGGCCTACAATGGACATTATATAAAGAGTAATTATTATTAGTAAATGCTATAGCAGTTACATGGACGCTCCAAGCAAATTTTCACTGCGGGAGTTCTGGACAGAGTACCCATCCACATGCGCTCTTCAGAAACCCACCTCTCGAGCAAATAAAGTTTACTCACTCGGTCTCTCTCCCCGTCATTGTCAGCGTCGCCGTGGGGCTTCGCATATATTTACGACTATATATGCTATATGCTTATCCATGCCGTATTTGCGGGTTATATTGAAATGTGATCGTTAAGTTGCTCATACCCTGTCTTACGTTCTTGATGAAATTATTCCTCACGATTTTGAGAAGGTCAGCCCACCAAGAAATGTCATGGAACATTACATACCCTTAGCATGATTTCTATCTTAAATATTTTCAGACTAATTAAATATAACAAGTGCAAAACAATGTCAACGCACAAACCTGGAAATGATGTAGTTTGGTGCGCTGCCATTACAGGCCCTACATGGCTTATTACAGTATTTAAGGTTGCCAGAAATTTTACCGCGCCCGCAAATGTCGCGTCCACGTATTGTTAGAAGACCGTCTGATAATTTCAAGCGCAACGCTGTTCCTTGATATTGCCGTGACTGTTTCGCCCTTTGGTCAGAACCGCCAAGTATTATTATTATATTATATTAATATTAGGGGAAAACAAGGGGAATGCGGGAGATGGCGATTCAAGGCGACGAGTAACACGAGAACAAGGTGAGAGCAGGAGCCAACGTTTCGACAAAAGCTAATGATGATGATGATGATGATGATGATGATCCTTTATCATGGCTCGCACCCACTGAGGGGGATAGGCCAAGAATCGGGTGGCAGTAGGTAGCTAAAAAAATTCTTTTTGACAATGAGATACGCAAAATAAAAGAAGGCAAAAACAAAACCAAAGAAAATTTTGTATAACTAGAGTAGTGTACCAACGAGCAGTCAGACTAACTGAAGGTGAAAAATGACGTTATTATCAAGGTCAGAAAAAATACAATGTTACTAACGAATTTGGAGAAACAAATTTCAGTGAAATGAATACTGATCTCATAGGTAGAATAAAGTTACAATATTAACAGGGTAATCGTCTTGTTTCTGTTAAAAATTGAAACACCGCGCAACAAACGTCTTTGTGACAATAGCCGAGGGTGGAGGCCCCAAATGATAATAATACTGGTGTATTTAATGCTTATCCAATTTTGCAGAGTGGAGCTTCGAGTAATATCTTTCTCTGGTTTGAATAACGTCGGCATGATAAAAAGTAGTGGTCTATTGTTTCAATTTCCTTACAATTTTGGCACAGAGCGGACATCGTCAGATCTGCTCTATGTAAATAGAAATTCAATTCCAGGATGGGACAGCGTAATTTGGAGAATGTAACTTCTAACTGCCGAGAAGGACACCACTGAATATTCCAGCCAAAAGCGAGATGCTGAAAGTCTGCAGATGGGATCAGCGATAATTTGCTTAAGTCATTTCGTAGGCAAAACGTTCTGAATCTCAATGCAGTGACGTAAGCTGTATCCGGTAAAATATGAAGCACAGGTCCATTTAAAGATGTTCTGGCTAATAAATCTGCCATTTCGTTTATGTATAAACCGCAGTGTCCAGGAACCCAGAGCAAATTAAGTTTTTGTAACGTTGTAGGGACTAAATTCTGAAACACATTTAAGGTAGTCGTATTCGTTGCCTAGGAAAGCGACACACATACCGACCGAGAGTCTGTTACTACGACAGCTGATAATTGATTCGGGGGTAGTTTGCGCAGTGCTAAAACAATCGCCAATACTTCTCCTATGAAAATAGTCGTGTAATCCGGAAGGCGAATAGAAAAGGACCAACTAAGAGAAGGAGAAAAGATGCCTACGCCAGCCTTTTCGTCTAACATTGAAGCGTCAGTGGCTATTATATTGTTTGTTTTCTGGTGAGAGAGGTAATCTTGTAATTGGTCATTTAAATATTAGAATGGCATTAGTTTAGCATTCGAGGGGAAAATATCGTCAAATTCAATTTCGAGGTTTTTCTTAGATTGACTTATTGGGTGAATACATTGAATTTGTACATTCAGTGGTGTTAGCTGTGCCTGTACGAATACGATCTGAGGGGTGTAGCAGTCGCGACCAATGATTATTAAAAAATGTACTTGGTTCATTAATGAAAACATACATTGATCTTCTTTGAGGAGAATCGTGAAACTTTAGGTACGTTTGGACAGTAAGGATTTTAAATCTACTAATTAAATATGGTAATCGCGCTTCCATATACAGAACGTTGTTTGCAACAAACTTAGGGAGTCCAAGGCACAAACGCAGAGCTTCCTTTTCTAATAGTACCAAAGGTTTAATTTTATAAGCTGGACAGCCAGAAAATAAGACACATCCAAATTCCATGATTGGTCGGACATACATTTTATATATAATAATTAATGTGTTTCTTCGCAACCCGTATCGTCGGTTACAGATTTTACGCAACCATCCTACAGCCCGAGTTGCCTTTTTTTAATGTGGCTTTTCCAGTTTAGTGTTCCATCCTATGTAATTCCCAGGTATTTAAGAGAATCCACCTGGGGAATGAACTCTTGACGATACATCAGTGAAATGTGAACGGGAACATCTAAAGGAAAGAGAAGGAGTGCACTTTTACTAACGTTCAGATACATATGTATGGTCTCAATCCAAGTTTCAAGAATAGATAAGTAATTTTGTAACATTTGATAAAGTGAATGAAGATCAGCATTCGATGCAAAAAAAGCGATGTCATCAGCATAAACGTATACATGAATGCCGCGAATCATTCCAGCGCAGAATGACACTTCTCTTCTGTCTTCTTAATGGAGAGGCTGCGTTTACTGGGGTATGAGCCATCGCTTTGAAGTAATTTCATGAAAATCCATCCTGAATGATCGCGCTCGGGAAAGGTCTCGTCGTCAACGTGCCTATTCTAGCATGAGGGCTTCCGAAGCCCAGGCGAAACGTCAGCGAAGAGCCGCAGACCCTGAATTGCGGGAGCGCGATGTTGAGGCCAAACGTCAGCGTCGTCTTACCCTCCAGGAACCCAACAACGGTGCAGCACGCCTCGTTAATGCTAGCGCCAATTTCTCCGGCTTGACGGCCAGGTTTCAACACGAGTTTCTCAACCGCAACTTCAGAGCCAGCTGCAGTGCGTGTGACCGGTGCACAACATGGTAGTCGACAGTTCAATTCGTTCGGAGGACCACCAAAGACACACACGACAAGCTTCGCTTACCCCCATTTCCTCGACAGGGGAGGTGCTACTGATATTTTTAATTATAGTCCCCTGAAATTTTTTTTTGTATGCGAGCCAGCACTCATACCATATAGTTGTTCCTGGGCAGTTTATAAATAAACATAATTTGTTGTGCATTATTATTATTATTATTATTATTATTATTATTACAGGGCCGATGAGGACTCGCGGTAAAGCACAGTCATCAAGCACCGTCTGAAGGGTCATCTTCACGGCGAGTTCTCATCCGCGATAATCACTTGGCCTATCCCCCTCAGTGGGTGCGAGCCATGATAAAGGATCATCATCAGCGCCGAGCATGCGCATGTGCTTCGAGCCACGAGCGAACAGAACGCGCTCTCGTTCACCGACCGCGCTGAACGCTGCAATCGTTGCTCCGCTTGCCGGTTCACTGTTCGGCACGTCGCGCCTTCCTACAGGCACATTAAGGACCGGATGCGCGATTGTGCCAAGGTCGACCTGTCCCTCCGGGGCCCGGGCAAGTGCATCGATGCCCTCTCGAAGAAGGGGACTCAGCCAGTGTCGTACGGGGGCAGCAAGCCGATCCAGAACTTCAAGGACTTGCTGGGTGACTGCCGCCGCGGTCTCATGATCGCGGCAGTGACGCTGTCAAAGGTCCGCTACCTAGAAGCGTGCAACACCCTGAACTACGCTGAGCGGGCCGTGCAGATGAAGCCTCAGGCAAACACGAATGTGCTCAATGCGAACGAGCACATTTCCGTGTGCAGCGCTCTCATTGAGGAGTACAAGGAGAAGGTGGGAGGCATTCAGCTTACGTGCGAGAAGGCGGCAACTGAGAATACTTCACCCGAGACTGAGGTGGGAGAGCTCAAGGACGGTCTGGCATTGATGACAGTCAGCCGAAACGCCTTGCTGCGACCTCAGGAGACCGGCGGTGGCGATAGTTGTCAAGCCAGATGCAACAATGCCCTGTCCACAACTCCTGTCCTATCGCCCAGAGCCGAGATGGGCCCACCAGACAACGACGGCAGGACGATGTACTACGTCGACGCAGCACAAAAGATATACAGAGTGAGCGCAAAAATTACCGGCCAGATCTGGAACAACGAGACCGTGTTCGGCACCAGCATGGCCAAGGAGAACTGGAAACAGCAGGTTGTCAAGACCCTCAAAGTGCTGACAGCCTGCAGTGAGGCCATTGCCAAGTCGAAAGCAGCCAGGAACCTCGCTGCCAAGGAAAAGCTAGAGGCTCTGCACAATGAGCGGCTGCGCAACTATGAGGGCAGCAAAGATCTTCTTGCAGGGGCCTCAGAGGCTGGTTGCTTGGAGGCCGTAGAAATACTTGTAGCTCTAATGGAGCCTCTAGTCGAGCAGGCCGACACAAAGGGCGGGCAGCACATGTTCGCCAAGCTTGACGAGCTCCTGGGCCAGACGTGCAACCAATTGGAGGGCCTAAATAGCGTCGCAATTCCTCACTCGCGCTGCCTCTACGTTATTCTGCAGCTGCGCTACTGCTGCCGCACGAACCACCACCATGCCAACTCAGCAATTGCCAAAAAGGCCAATGGTCCTGGTGTCACATGGGCTGGCGTGCAAGAGGAGGCGCTGGATGGTCCGTTGGTAGTGGCGAGTCTGCTGCATGTTCCTGACTGGCGGCTGGCCACCACGGTGCGGCGAAACCATCTGGAAACCTTGGAGATTCGTTTAAAGGCTACACAGCCGACAGAGTCTTCATCCGATTCCCAAATTGGTCCCCGGCATCCGCACCAGCACAGGCGCAGTGGGAGTGCGGACATGGTCGCCGCGTCTGCAACGCCCATGGCACCATCCTGGAGCCCGATGCAGCCGAGCGGGGCAAATTGGACCTTCGTGAGCGACGCTCCAATGCTGCGAGTGCTTGACCCGATACTATCTCCGCAGCCATCCACGTCGAATGTGCGAGGTCGACGCCGCGAAGGAGCCTGAGCACATCTAGCCTCCCCCGGCCGACGTCAGCTGTGACTCCGACTTCTCGGGCTGCCTTCCTGTTGTCCAACAGGGGCCAGCAACAGCTTGCAACCCCATACCGCCAGCCCCAAAACAGGCCCAATCAGTGAGGCACTCCTCCAGGCGAGATCAACGCAGCGCACTCTCACCTCTCTGTGGAACGGCCTGTGTTTTACGAGTGGGCGGAACAGTTGCCGTGTTTTTGAACGATTTTAGTCTATTGACATTTGTTAGTGTTCGGCCGAAGGGCAGTGAAGTTTTGGAAGGGAAAGCCACGACCTCTCTCCACTGGTGAACGCTGCCAGACTCAAGCACGGGTCCGTAAGGACCAACGATTTACTGTGGTTTCTGGCCTACAGTAAACGCTTGCACGTGCAAGCATTTACGTGATAGTAACTAAATGCAAGTAATTACGCACTAGTTTACGTGTTAATAAATACCTGCTTTTGAAACGGTTCCTCCATGCATTCGGTTCCTCCATGCAACGGGCGTTTGCTCGCGCGCACAGATTTCGCGATGTCCGCGACCTATTAGCACCGAGCGTAAATTACAGTAGCGCTGCGAACGCCACTCACGTGACGTCAGAGAAGACTTGCGCCTGCCGTCTTCTGAAGTTTGAGCGGCGTTCGGGTGCTTCCTGCTGTGCTTTCCGTTTATTCACTTTCGTGGTCTATGCTACCAAACTTATAACGCTCATTTGAAATATATTTTTGTTTTCGTTTCTCAAAATTTAAATTTAAAGAGCTATTTTCTACACAACATATTTCTCAAAGACGTTACAATGCCACCCGACAGAGCTCAGTTTAGCACAGTGTGGGCTTTTCATGCGAGGTTCTACACTCAGCAGTGGTCGCTGACATGGATACTAAAATAAAAAAAATCTAACTCGGACATGGAACAGTCCAATAAAGAGACCCGAGTTATTATTGCTATACGGTGCAACAAGCGTGTAACACACATTGGCTACACCTGAGTTCTACATGTACCTTTATTTTACCCGCTAAAGCTTGTTTTCTCGCGACTAGATATATACCTACATATACATTTATTGGATCCTGCAGAGGTTTGCCTGGCGGTATACCTAGCATGTTGCTCCCTTTGGATAGGGTGAAAATAACATGATGTGCACAGTTCACAACAAAAATAGACAACATAACACAAAACACAGCACTTCATACTCAACTAAAGTATCTCGTTGAGACCACTGTCTCTAAGAAAGCACAAAAGTGTCTTCGCTGCGCCAAATGCGAGAGAGTGCTCGTCCATCAGCTCACGGCTTGTAGTTCGTGCCAAAATATTGTATTTCCGCATTTTTTCACACAAACGTTGATCAGCAGTACGAGGACTGAACTAACACTGCAGCTGAAATTCTGCAGTTGAAGTTCTGTGATTTATAGATTTTTGTTTCTTGAGCAACAGTTATGACTGGTCTGTTACAAAGAACTGACTCACATGCTCGGCCTAATTATTGAAGCGAGGTATGCCTGTGACCCATATGATTGCAGCCAGCGAGAAGTCTTAGCCTCATTCATCAGTAGTATGGGGCATATCGAAGTTATCATTCATTGAAGGAAGTAAAAATTAAGTAAATTCACAGGAGGCTTGTGGTGTGAGAAAGACAGAGAGGGGGATGTAAGGAAGGCAGGGATGTTAACCATTCAAGAGTCCGGTTGGCTACCCAACGCTGAAGGAAGGGAGAAGGGGAAGAGAAAGAAGGGAGAGAGATGGGGTGGGGGGTATGGCAACGTGCACGGACCGTACTACAGAGTCAAAGGCGCTCGTGCAAACCAGACGCAAACCAAAACTGCCTTCACTGCTTTCTGCTCTTCATAAAGCCGGTATACAAGGCGGTACTTCGTGGAGCACAAGGTTGCTGCACGAGGTAGTTTAGTTTACTTCTTGAAGGCAGCATAAGCTGCGCTCACCCGCCGCGGTGGCTCAGTCAGCTAAGGCGTTGCGCTGCTGAGCACGAGTCCGCGGGATCGAATCCCGACCACGGCGGCCGCATTTCTATGGAAGGCGAAATGCAAAAACGCCCGTGTGCTTGCGTTGTAGTGCACGTTAAAGAACCCCAGGTGGTCAAAATTAAACCAAAGCCCTCCACTACGGCGTGCCTCATAATCAATACTGGTTTTGGCATGTAAAACCCTAGTAAGCAGAAGAAAAAGAATAAGCTGCGCTCTGGTGCCTCGAATATACTCTAGACACTCTATTGTGACGCCGTAAAGGACTGCTTCATGGTTTCCGTTCGAAGTTGTAGTGAACGAATTAATCTCGTGAGCATTACGTGCCTCGCCATAACCACTGTTTATTGGTTCCCTTGTGGGAAGGGTGCGCCATATCATTGAATGAAGGCTGTTGCAAGCCAGTAAGAAGCATTCCGTTGCTTTTAATGGATTGGCTGTCCGCCTTAATCACGAAAGTTTGCTCTGCTTTCAGGGAGACTTGTACACGTTTAAGAAAAAAAGTAACCTATCCCAATTACAGTTACTTCATTCAAAAACGCAAGTGATTACGGTGACCAATTACTGCCCCACGAAAGTATTTCATGAATTACTCAAAAGTAAATGATTGCTTCTACGTTACTTTCTTCCAAACTTTTTATAACATTGCACTTTTACCGTAAACAGAACGAGCTGGCCTGGCACATTGAGTGCGTCACCTGCAGCCCTTCTTACATTCCTCATCTTTACAAACATTTCCTTTCCAAAAAAATGTAATTGGCATTCTACCCTCGTTTTTGTCGTGTGGACATCAGAAGCAGCACCTAAAACTGCCTCGATGCGCGCTCTAAAGCGTAAAGCAGTGTTGTAACGTACTGACATCTTGCGCACAAGACTGTCGTCACTCAGCATCTAGGTCCTCTGTGAAGCGCAGCGCTTCCTTGCTGATGGGACTTGAAAAAGACGCTCCCGGCTGGGCCAATGAATAGTTATTAAAATAGTGTATGTGATTTTCCGGCATTAACATCCGTATTCGATGTCGTCCCCCGTGCCGTCGAATGCGTTGGTTATGCATCGTTTTTAAAGCCCTTATGAATAATTTCAAGAGTGGTTTTTCGGCGGGCGCGACGGACGAACTCCGTTACCTCCGTACTTTCCTAGCTTTGGCACGACTATAAGTCGAGATTCTTTGGTTACGAAAATAGGTCGATAGCTCATTTTTGGGTAACATTCCCCCTCCGAAGAAAGTTTGACCTATATTCGAAGAATTACCGTAATCGAAATCAATTTGGTGGAAATAAAGTGAGACTTGAAGGTCTGAATTTATAGTGCACATATGATTGACCAGGTAAGAAATTCTGGATGGCAGCACAAGTTACGCCGCTGTGCCCAAGATTCGAAACGTAAAAGGAACGAAAACTTGGAACAGTTAAATTTAAATCTAATTCCATGAGGCGAAACGGTGTTGCTCATGTAATTTTTCTCAAATTAAAAAATCATTCTAGGACGAGGTGACGGCGGCTGCTGAGATCGCTGAGAGCAAGATTCGGCCTGCAATAGACATTACATAAAGATAATAATTATTAATAATACTATAACAGTTACATGGACACTGCAAGTGAATTTTCACTGTGGGAGTTCTGGACTCAGGACGCATTCACCCTCTATTTTCAGAAACCCACCTCTCGAGCAAATAAAGTTTACTCACTCGCTCTCTGTCACCGTCGTTGTCGGCATCGCCGTGGGCTTCGCATATGTTTACAACTATGTATGCTATATGATTATCCATGCCGTATTTGCGGGTTATGTTGAAATTTGATCACTAAAGTTGCTCGTACCCAGTCTTAGGTTCTTGATAAAATTATTCCTCACAATTTTGAGAAGGGAAGCCCACAAAGAAATGGCATGGAACTATACATACCCTTAGCATGGCTTCAATCAATTATGGGGTTTTACGTGCCAAAACCAGTTCTGATTATGAGGCACGCCGTAGTGGGGGATTCCGGAAATTTGGACCACCTGGGGTTCTTTAACGTGCACCTAAATCTAAGTACACGGGTGTTTTCGCATTTCGCCCCCATCGAAATGCGGCCGCCGTGGCCGGGATTCGATCCCGCGACCTCGTGCTCAGCAGCCCAACACCATAGCCACTGAGCAACCGCGGCGGGTAGCATGGCTTCTATCTTAAATATTTTCAGACTAATTAAATATTACAAGTTCAATACAACGTCAATGCACAAACCTGAAAATGATGTAGTTTTGTGCGATGGCATTACTGTTGATTACTGTCGATTTTGAAAAGGGCAGCCCACAAAGAAATGTTATGGAACATTAAATACACTTAACATACCTTCTATCTTAAATATTTTCAGACTAAATAAATATTACAAGAGCAAAACATTGTGAGTGCACAAACCTGAAAATGATGTAGTTTTGTGCGATGCCATTACAGGCCCTACACGGCATATTACAGTATTTAAGGGTGCCAGAAATTTTACCGCGCCCGCAAATGTCGCGTCCACGTATTGTTAGAAGACCGTATGAGAATTTCAAGCGCAAGACTATTCCTTGCTATCGCCGTGACTGTTTCGCCCTTTGGTCAGAACCGCCAAGTATTATTATTATATTATATTAATATTAGGGGAAAACAAGGGGAATGCGGGAGATGGCGATTCAAGGCGATGAGTAACACGAGAACAAGGTGAGAGTAGGAGCCAACGTTTCGACAAAAGCTAATGATGATGATGATGATGATGATGATGATGATGATCCTTTATCATGACTCGCACCCACTGAGGGGGATAGGCCAAGAATCGGGTGGCAGTAGGTAGCTAAAAAAAAATTCTTTTTGACAATGAGATACGCAAAATAAAAGAAGGCAAAAACAAAACCAAATAAAATTTTGTATAACTAGAGTAGTGTACCAACGAGCAGTCAGACTAACTGAAGGTGAAAAATGACGTTATTATCAAGGTCAGAAAAAATACAATGTTACTAACGAATTTGGAGAAACAAATTTCAGTGAAATGAATACTGATCTGATAGGTAGAATAAAGTTACAATATTAACAGGGTAATCGTCTTGTTTCTGTTAAAAATTGACACACCGCGCAACAAACACCGCGCAACAAACGTCTTTGTGACAATAGCCGAGGGTGAAGGCCCCAAATGATAATAATACTGGTGTATTTAATGCTTATCCAATTTTGCAGAGTGGAGCTTCGAGTAATATCTTTCTCTGGTTTGAATAACGTCGGCATGATAAAAAGTAGTGGTCTATTGTTTCAATTTCCTTACAATTTTGGCACAGAGCGGACATCGTCAGATCTGCTCTATGTAAATAGAAATTCAATTCCAGGATGGGACAGCGTAATTTGGAGAATGTAACTTCTAACTGCCGAGAAGGACACCACTGAATATTCCAGCCAAAAGCGAGATGCTGAAAGTCTGCAGATGGGATCAGCGATAATTTGCTTAAGTCATTTCGTAGGCAAAACGTTCTGAATCTCAATGCAGTGACGTAAGCTGTATCCGGTAAAATATGAAGCACAGGTCCATTTAAAGATGTTCTGGCTAATAAATCTGCCATTTCGTTTATGTATAAACCGCAGTGTCCAGGAACCCAGAGCAAATTAAGTTTTTGTAACGTTGTAGGGACTAAATTCTGAAACACATTTAAGGTAGTCGTATTCGTTGCCTAGGAAAGCGACACACATACCGACCGAGAGTCTGTTACTACGACAGCTGATAATTGATTCGGGGGTAGTTTGCGCAGTGCTTAAAACAATCGCCAATACTTCTCTTATGAAAATAGTCGTGTAATCCGGAAGACGAATAGAAAAGGACCAACTAAGAGAAGGAGAAAAGATGCCTACGCCAGCCTTTTCGTCTAACATTGAAGCGTCAGTGGCTATTATATTGTTTGTTTTCTGGTGAGAGAGGTAATCTTGTAATTGGTCATTTAAATATTAGAATGGCATTAGTTTAGCATTCGAGGGGAAAATATCGTCAAATTCAATTTCGAGGTTTTTCTTAGATTGACTTATTGGGTGAATACATTGAATTTGTACATTCAGTGGTGTTAGCTGTGCCTGTACGAATACGATCTGAGGGGTGTGCAGTCGCGACCAATGATTATTAAAAAATGTACTTGGTTCATTAATGAAAACATACATTGATCTTCTTTGAGGAGAATCGTGAAACCATAGGTACGTTTGGACAGTAAGGATTTTAAATCTACTAATTAAATATGGTAATCGCGCTTCCATATACAGAACTCTATTATAAATTACGCTTGAAATTTGCTAACGCGAGATCCTAATTGGATAGTATAGATACATTCTGCATCGTGTGATAACGTTTGTTAGCTTGTTTCTTTAATGACCTGATCTCTAATTATGTGTTTATTTTGATGTGACTTCTAATTATGTCTATGCTGCTGTGAACCCTTACAATGCGGACAGCGGTCTCGTCAAACTGCCAAATGGAAGCATTCATCCGCCGCTCCTCTGTCTGTTTGTTGAAATAGACGAAATAAAATTATTGATTGATTGATAATCGCTTATTCCGTTTTGACATTGCAAAGTGTTAGGCTGTCGTGCAATGTGTCCACAGTTTATTTTAAGCGATCGACCTGCTACCATGCACTATAATTCAAGATGGTGTAAGGAAATTTGACTTTTTGTACAACAAAATTGAAAACGTGTTGATTGCCGCGCTGCCATAAATGAGTACGTTCCTTTTCAGAACTCCCCTTAGCACAAACATACACACTAAAGTAGTTCCACTTCTCTAAACAAGGAAAACAACCTCCACACAAATCTTCCATTGTGCTATTGAAGGCAGTAGGCATAAGGGGCCATAAAGAGCTCTTTACGAGGTCTTATCGGAAATTTTGGATATACTCTGAAGTTGTGAAGTGCCATCTAAAGAGCATTTTGCCACCATAATTAATTTTCTTTTTCAATTTTGTTCTCCAGTAGAGGAGATAGCAGAAATTGAAATGCTGTGTCGTCACGCTACCAGGAGGCAGCATGACGTCGGTACTGTTTCTTTTCTTCTTTTTTTTTTCGCTCCTTTTTATGATGTGTGTCGTACTTCCAGTGGAGGCTTCACGGCTTTTGCCCTGGGTGACTCACTGAAGTCACGTGTCATCATCGGTAACGCTGCAGGCAGTGCATCTGACTTGGAGGCGTTTATGAGTGCCACCCTGGTTCTCTGGCAGGGCGTGCACCTTCTTCGACAGGAAGAGTGCACGTGCTTTTCATTTGAAATTTCGGGTACCTTCGCACCATGCAGTGGTTAGATACTTCGCAGACACGATCGTCGGCGCGTGATCTACGGACCGCACTTAATATCTGCCTCTAATGTCCAAATCTGGCGAGGGTCCGTTAACAACGTATGATGCTAACAAACATGAATAATTTGAGTAAAGGTTTCAGCACTTGCACATATTATCGTCACCAATTTAAAGCAAAATTCAGCATTCTTTTAAACAAACTTGAATGATCGAAGCATATGTGGTAGAGAGCGCAATGCCCTGTCCAGCAAAAGCGAAAGCAACCACCAAAGGCGCTCACGGAGATAGAGCACACGAAGAAAAAATAAATGCATTTCATCTATTGGACAGAACACTGCCTCATTCGACTACGGAATATTTAGCGCGAACTTCCAATCTATATCACAGTAACACAGCGCACACATTTAAAACATCCAAGAAGTGTCGTTACTGTTTTCTTGTCTTCGTCTCGGCGACACTACGACACCCAAACGCCAGCACGACATGGGATAAGACGAATGCGTATAACTTGCTCTGTTAGAGATTTTGTAACATTTACTTGTCAAACCGTAAAGGCTCATTCACGCTAGGCCGACACGACACCGATTTTGCTCTGCCGACTGTTGGTGACAGCGTTTTCCTTCCTTTCAAGCATTGGCCACAGCGTTTTCCGTCCTGTAAACTCCTGTCGCCAACAGTCGGCAGAACAACATTGGTGTAGTGTCGTAGTGTCGGCCTAGTGTGAATGACCCTCAAACTGCTGTCGCCAACAGTCGGCTGACCAAAATCGGTTTCGTGTCGGCCTATACTGTGAATGAGCCTTAAGAAAGAAAGCGCATGGCAGACAAACTCCCTAGGACTACGAATGACCGTCCCGAGTCACGAACATGCACGTCTACGAAGAAGTGCTTAGCCAAGACAACCAAAAAAGTGCCTCTAATCTCGGTCGACCAATGAATCCTAACTCACAGAAACATACGCCGTCATCAACCGCTTGCTTTCTGCCGCAACGGGGGCCGTCTGCACCGCACTTTATCTGTCGCGCCCTTAGCCATGCCCAGCGATAAATCGAAAGCGCAATAGAGCTCTGATTAACCGTAAGAGGCTTCGAACTGGACTCGGCATATTGCGTGCGACCGAGACGGTTGCTTGGCTCGCGTGATGACGGAAACAATACGAGAAGCGGGGAATATGCTCTGGACAGTCCTCATTAGTGAATCCCCTGCTAATGACTGCGCTAATGAATGGCTGCCCGACCGCTAGAGACTAAATTACGGTAATGTGACCACGGCGCAGTCGATTTTAAATGTATGCCCCCCACGGAGGGCTTTGCTGCGATGCCGTGCATCTATAATGTGCACCGGGCACTCCTTTATTTACTGCGCACGTTTAGCAATCATCAACAGTACGCTGTCAGGTAAATTTCTCACTGTGTATAGCGAGAAATTGCCCTGACAGATATACATAGGTATACGTATATATATCGTTTTGAAAGGACATCGGTACCCGCCGTGGTTGCTCAGTGGCTATGGTGTTGGGCTGCTGAGCACGAAGGTCGCGGGATCGAATCCCGGCCACGGCGGCCGCATTTCGATGGGGGGCGAAATGCGAAAACACCCGTGTACTTAGATTTAGGTGCCCGTTAAAGAGGCCCAGGTGGTCCAAATTTCCGGAGTCCTCCACTACGGCAGTGCCTCATAATCAGATCGTGGCTTTGGCACGCAAAACCCCATAATAAAATTTTTTAAAGGATATCGGTGCAAAAACGCGGTCGCACGTCGAGCTTTGTTTGCCTAGGAGCGATGTATACGGCTACAGGCACCTTGCACCGGCCAGATGGCGTTACGGTGCTTTCATTTATCACCTCAGTGTCACAAATAACAACAGCTACGGATGCGAATAAAATGACACGACATTCCAAACTACAACAACCCATGCTTCATCGCTCGTCTCAGCGTTACGTTCACCGAGCTTTGCTGCGGGAGGGTCCGCCCTTCTTATCTCAATCGCAAGCATTCCTATACCCGCGTGGAGAAGTGCATTTCGACATTCTGAGAGGAAGCAAACTCTTGCCTCGTGATAAGCGATCGAAAGTGTCAGGGCGAATGCACATCGGGTCCCTCCCATTTTGCTTCTACCGCTCGCTCGAACCTGCGTTCTGTCGCTGCTGCAGCTCCGGAAAGCTTCAGTGCAAGGAGCCTGAATATACAGGGTGCTCGTTTTTAGAAGATCAAAATTTTTAAAAATTGGTTGTGGCAGATACCACAATTATAACCTTTGATCTAAACTACTAGATGAGGCGGCCATTAGTTCTACCAGAAATTAAAACGCTTCATTTAATAATTAACGTAATTACATTATTAATCTTTTTCATTAATTACTTTACCGCACATAGTTTAATCTACGAATTATGGCCGGTGTGTTCGCAAGGCATAACCACTTGGAACAATTTCTGAGAAATGCACCACTTTCGAGATATTAATGTTCAATAGTGTCCGACGAAGTGAACGCATTGGGGTTCCAGTTTTCTTTTAAGAAAACGCTGTGTTCTGCATTGAAGCACAAAAGTAACTGGAACGCCAATGCATTTTGTTGCACACTATTGAACATTGACATCTCGAAAGTGGTGCATTCCTGAGAATTCGTTTTCAGGACAGTAATATATATATATATATATATATATATATATATATATATCATACGAAGCCAACAAACAATGACACCAAGGACAACAGAGGGGAAATTACTTGTATTTGCAAATTGAATTAAAGAAACGATAAATTATTGAAAATGGATGACAAAACTACTGGCCGCAGGTGGGGAACGAACCCACATCTTCGCATTACGCGTGCGATGCTCTCACCATTGAGCTACCGCAGCGCCATCTTCACACCCACTTTCTGGGGTATTTATGACTTACAACTATAATTAACCCTAGGTTTGTGAGCGCCGCCACCACTTACAAACCTAGGCGGCGGATGTGGAACATCCTTTCTGCCGCAGGCGTCAGACATTGCATCAACAGTGTTATAGCTGAACATGAAACGCTCCTGCGCTGATACTTAGCCCAACCGAACATTTCCTAAGCGATTCCAATCTTGTTCCCAGAAGGAAATGATCAGGAATCGCTCCTGAATCCTTCTGGTTCGTCGAGTGGCACTTCCGCCGAGCGCTGCTACACGAGTATGGCACGCCAAGTAACTTCCTTTCCTCGCTGTCTCGTCTCGTCGTGCGCCTTTCTCGTCGTGCGCAAATAAATATATCTCCTGAGACACGCGAACTGTGCGCGGAGCGGCAGCCAAGCAGAGAGCGCGGACGGAGCGAAGAAGAAATGTTGTTTGTCTCGAAACCACGGAGAAATACCGCGCGCCGTCTGTTAGGGGCGGAGCAAGACCTGAAAATAGAAGAGTCAGGAACGCGGTGGAATAAATGGAAACAATCGATACTAAGCGAACCGCGCGACAGCCAACCAAGGCCGCGATTTTGTAGCGAGCCATTATGACTTATTCTACTCTATAGTCTTATCATCCACCGCTCACGGCCGGCGGATCCCGTTGATAACGCGAGCGGACCGTCGCTACGACCACTGACAAAGCGCGATAAGCGCGAAAAAGCATTATTACTTTAAAGGCATCGCTACAAAATACCGGCCCAGTAGTTTTTTGCGTGTAACTTTCACGGTGGCTCATACCAGTGAAATTGTTTATTTTGCATGTAACCATGTTAACAAGACTGAATAAATATTGAAGAAGCAGTAAACAACGGCCGCATCATAAAATCAGCGAGAAGAAATTTTGGCGTAGTATGTATGCAGTGAAAGATAAGCAGGGTAGTGTCATCAGCGATTTCTATGACATACTACTGAAGTACTAAAGCGCCAAGCAGACGACACAAGAAGAGACACCGACGAGCGCTTACTAAGAACTGATGCTTTATTGACAGCAACACAGAATATATACTCAAGTCTGGCAGCCCAACTCACACGTTGTCGAAAATCACATCGTAACAAGGCAAAAGGCAAAAGGCAAAAGGCCGACGTTATGGGGCTGAAGCCCTTTCTTTGAAGGTTAGCGATACAAGGCTGGCGGATGAGCAAATTTCTGTATCCTCGAGGAAAGCCGTACATCTCGGAACTGCCGGTAACACGTTCGGACAGTTGCATCAGCGGTTCGCGAACTTGGCCACACAGATTCATTCCATTCCTTAACATGCCAGTTACTATTTTTGTAGCCAACTACTGCACGCGTCTTCAATCCACGTGATTCAATCTAGCATGATTGGAGCACAGTGCGATAGCAAAAACTCAGTTGCATTTCCGACAGCTAATCGCACAGAAGCAAGGTAGAAGTGGCAATAGTTTCGTATTCGTGCGCGGTCGCTGAGGAGACGTATGGCGCACCGCCGTAAGCGCCATCTCGTTTCTCTAAAGCAAACTGCTCCGCGAAAAGGGTCAATACGAGGGTGCTACATCTTGGCGCGACGCAGAACTTAAGGCGACTCTTGCTGTGTCACAAAAGAGCGCGTATCCAAGCGCGCGCCGCGTGTCACGCAAGCCAGCGAAAGAACACGCCGGCCCCGCGGCAACTTCAACAGAGGGGGAGAGCGCATAAGCCTCAAGCAACAACGCTAACAATAAGGGCTGCAGAAATATGCATCTTTTCCCACCCCAAACCTCTACTACTACGGCGCCGAAACGTCTGGAAGAGACTGGACGAAGCGACGTTAACCGGAGAGAGAGAGAGAGAGAGAGCACACGCGCGCGCCGAGACACCTTCTCACCCGGCGAGTCGAGAGACATTACTACCGCGTGAGCATACACCAACAGGATGAGTCATCAACCCCCCCCCCCCCCCCTCGAGAATGCTCCGACGGCGGCGGCCGAAGGAACGAGAAAAGCCTCGAAGGTTCCCAAGCTTTGGCCATGCTACGAGATAACGACACCGATAAGAATGTTCGAGAACGCCTGTGGAAGGTATAGACGTTATCACGAGGGCGCTTCCGACGGTCTGGCGTGGAGAGTATGTGTCAGTGTTGCCTGTTCGGTCTGGACTGTGAGCTTGCCTTGCGCTTGCATTGCGGAGTGGTAGCTTTTCTTCGATGATTCCGTTTATTTTTGTCACGAATGACTTACGCTCGTAAATAATGGCATATATACTCATCAAAAGGCTACAGGCCAGCACTGTGCAGTTTATGGGTGCACGAACAACCAGCGTAAAATAACGATTTTGGGGCTAAGTGTGTCCACAACACAGCACTCCGCGAGACCACTGCCGCGATGTGGTATGTTCACCACTGGTCACGTACAAAGACATAGTGGAATATTACAGAAACGGGAGACAGAGCTTCCCCGAGCCACACCTCACGTTAACGAGGGAGCAGCAGACTACATATAGGCAGATCCAGACAGAGTTGTTTCCCCACCCCCGATTACTAAACCGCATGTACCCGAGGCAGTACGGGCAAGAATGCCCCGTGTGTCACGAGCCAGGTACACTGCAACACATGATTGCAGAATGTAGATTTAGCCAACAACACCCACATTCCTCACCAATCCTAACCCCAACATGATCCCCCTACCCATCCAACCCCTTAGAGAGCGATGGAAGATCTTGCTGTCCAGCCCCGCCCTGGAAGACCAGCTTTGGCTCGTAACCAGGGGCCAGGCGGCGAGAGCAGCATATGGATTCCCGTGAAGTGGGAACCACTTCCATCCGGCGCATGCGCTGAAAAGCTCGTGAAATAAAGTTTTTCATTCATTCATTCATTCATTCATTCATTCATTCATTCATTCATTCATTCATTCATTCACGCTTCGCCGGTTTCCTGCATCACCTGAGGACTTGGCATTTCAGTCTAATGTGAACCAATGCACACATCAGTAAAAGAACGCATTTTGGTAAACTCTTTTTGGCACATTTCCCAATAGGTTGCGAGAATTGTCAGCTCTTCGATGCAATAATTTCTCGTATGTAGTGGCAGAGGCTACATTTCTTATTCTTTCAAACACGACTTTATTCCAGTGCCTAATACAGGGGTCACACGGCGCACTTTTGATCGTGATCGAGCCCGATATGGGTCGAATTTCTTGGTCGCGATTGGCTTCTTTGCTCAATCTACGGAAGGGAGCCAATCGCGGTCTAACATTCCGATCCAGATCAGTCTCGATCGCTATCAAACGTGGCCGTGTGACACCGGTATAAGACAAATTGGAGCACTCTGCGAGAGAACTAGTCGGTAAATACACTTCGCAACGATCTGGAAAAATCGTGTCCTATGGAAGATGTATGCAGACCCTGTGTCCACCAAAACATGGTCTCTGCGTTCACACGCACCCTGCGCGGCCCTGCCCATAAAGGCAATTAATTTCAATAGTGTGGTGCTGCATCGAGCTCACCAATCTTTGAGCGTTGTCTATGTGCTTGGGCAGCAAGAGAATGCAAAAACGAACATGTCAACCTCATCAGCGCGGCCTAGCGTCAGTGCTAGAGTTCGGGAACCGTAATGCGCTAACTGTGCGTGGCGTAGAAACGCGCTAAATGAGCCCGCGCAAGTAAGAACGTAAAAAACAGTATTCGCATGGGTACGCGGACAATAGCATCATGCCTGCAAGAATAACAGTAACGAAAAAAGTAAATTATTCGCACAGTCGATCAAGTAAAATACTTACGTGCGTGCACTGACCGCTTCGCTGACCACTGTACTACGGAAGCGGTCATCTATCAAATCGACACTTCTGTACCCGCCGTGGGAGCTTTTTGGCTATGAAGTTGCTCGAGGTCGCGTGTTAATCGCCCCCCCCCCCCCCCCCCACGTGTCTCAGAATGAAATTGCGCATTTAGCATGAAGAGCCGTAAAATTTAATGTTTCACACTCCTGCCACAATGCCATGCACCGTGTGAGGCAACGCAGTGCAGGCTATGAACAATGGCGCACAACAACGCTTCAAGCAAACACCTCTCGCTGTGTGTTCTGTGTACAATGTAGACAAACACAAGTGATACACGCAAGGTAACGCTTAGTATCAATTTACCCCTCTCGTATTGCAATAAATGCGGAGGAACTTAAACACTGGCCGTCAACATCAGCGCCAATTGTCGTCAATCAAAGCAAACAGCCCAGAAAGCTTCGTTTACTTTTATTGCCACACTGCGTGTGATCTGCAGAAATTTTCACTTGTGCATTTTATGTATAATGCCGAATCATAATTGTGAAAATAGAAAAACTATATTGTAATGAATTATGGAATACGTGCCAAAGCCACGCCCACAAAGGGCATGCCACAGTAGAGGTCTTTTGGTTAATGTCCACCAGTGGGGATCCTAAACGTGCGCTGTGTACGTGGTACACCAGCATTTTCACCTTCTACCTCTTTAGGAATGTGGCTGCCCTGGCTGGCATTGAAACCACATACTCATGCTCGGAAGCGGAATGCCATAGACACTGAGCTACCACGGAGGGTGATATTTAAGATGATACGATACGTGTTGTGTGCCGGCAGTAGCCACTTATTTGGTCTCTTCTCTGTTACATTATGGAAAGATTAAAGTGGCCTATCCTAAACTTAATTTTAAGATACAGGAAAACAAAGTATAGACATTTTATACGCATTTAACTGTATTTATTATGTCATGAAATTTTATCGCCTTGGTTAAGTTACAAGGCAGCAGTCTGCATGTCCAAAAAGCGCTGCCAACAGCATTGTTTCACATCATAAAGAATGTTCGCGAAATACATAGTACCAGACTCCTTTGATGCTTTGATATTTGCAGCAGAGTTGAAGGTTGAGCCCGAGTCTCTAACCGCTGAGTACACGAAAACTCAAGCGCCCACGCGTGGATCGGAAGGTCTTCGTCTGCTTCTTCACTGGCGCCCGTCAAAGCAGGTGTCGGCGCATAGCGCGTTTTCGTCTGCTTTATAATTAGGCGGCGGCCTGTTAGCAAGGTGTGGCAATATTATCTCCCCTCGGAAGAGCATCGACTCGATGCCAATAGCAGCACACACGATATACAGGGTGAGCGTAGAAGTAAACGCACAAAGACACATGCACATACAAACGCTTGCTGACGCGCAGTCATAGAACGAACGGTAAGGTCACTGAGACAATGATTGTCAACGACAAAAATAAATAAAACAGAAAGAACAACAAGATCCACAAACTGTGGTGGTTATGGTGCGCGGCAGTAGCGCACCCAGGATCTCTGCCAGGGGGGGGGTTGACAGTTTGCCAATACCATCTAAACAACACTAATTTCGATTTATTCACGGGAAATTGTCAAAAAATGCGCTTTTTGCGAGTGTGCAGACGATTTCGCGTCTTACATCTTAGTTGCAGCACTCAAATGCGTAAGGAAAGAAAAGAGGTTAAACAAAAGGGGGGGTTAAGTCGGCCTCAGGGGGGGGTTACAACCCCCGAATCCCCCCCCGTCGGTGCGCCACTGGTGCGCGGTATGGTTTCAGCCGCACAACGTGCACAAGCTCGTGCAACAACGTGCACTTTCGACGTCGGTTGGCTGCCGTCAGCAAGAACCTCGTAATTGACGTCACTTACCGGCAAGGTTTCTCGGATAGGCGTTTGCAGCGAACAGTAGTCCAGACGAGAACAAGAACCGTTGCTCCTTTTAGTTCGTGACAGCCAGTTGGCGTGCTTCCTCGGTTGGCTGTATACGAAGAGCTCGGCGTCTTGGTCAAGAAGATCAAAGCTGTCGCATGGAAGCATTGCTTCAAGGATGGTCTGGACTTCACAACCGTATATAAGGCACAACGGTGTGGAGCGTGTGGTCTCTTGCGTAGCGGTGGTGTACGCAAACGTTACGTACGAAAGTACTTCATCCCACGTTTTGTGCTTTACGTCTACGTACATAGACAGCATGTCAGTCATCGTTTTGTTGAGCCTTTTGGTCAGTCCATTTGTCTGCGGGTGATAGGCAGTCGTTTTTCGATGAGTCGTGTAAGTTAATTGGAAAACGTCTTGAATGAGCCCTGCCGTAAATGCAGTTCCTCGGTCGGTAATGACGCACAAAGGGGCGCCATGACTCAATAAAATGTTGTCCACAAAAAATTCCGCAACCTCGGAAGCAGTGCGCCGAGGCAGAGCCTTTGCTTAAGCATAGCGCGTTAAATATTCTGTGGCGATGGTTATCCATTTAATCCCCGAAGATGACCGAGAAAACCGGCCCAAGAGATCCATGCCGACTTTGTCAAATGTTCGTGGATGATGGGTCAATGCGTTTCAGTTATCCTGCAGGTTTCCCAGCCGGCGACTTCCGGCGCTGGGACTCACGACCGGCTTAGACATACCGTTTAACAGAAGTGGCGAGCTTGGGCCAATAGTACGATTTTCACCCTCTAGCAAGGGTTCTTGGGTAGCCTAGGTGGCCAGAAGGAGGCTCGTCGTGGCAATATGGATAAAAAAATTATGATTCGAATCTGCACACAGCGACGATTTGTGTGAGTGCATAAAGAGTCGGAACACGAAGCACACGGAAGGCTTTATTCAGGCATTGTAGACAGTCTAACGCAATTCCACCGCCGCTGCCACCGACGCAATAGGATGGATGGATGGATGCTTTGAGCGTCCCCTTTGAAAAGGGGTGGTGTGTTGCGACACCAAGCTCTTGTTAGTCTTTTGCCTAATGTCCTACCTTTAATTTTTAAGAAAACACACAAATAAAAAGCATTACAAACCTCAAGCATTTTGAACCGTTACTGGGAACTATATTACGTTTCTGTACACCTCCGTTTTTTGTGGTCTCACTACTTTTCTGCCACTAAACCTCCAACCGGCTCTTAGTAATCTCTATAGCGGACATGTTTACTTCCGCCTGCTATCCCTGAACCCAAGGGCTTCAAGCAGGTCAGAGGAGCCTTGATTCGTTCTGATAGCTGGATAGCTGGATAGATTCTGATAGTGATAGCTGGATAGATTCGTTCACATTCCCAATAAAACATGTTCGATCGTTTCTCCAGCTTTACCGCAGCAAGCACACGCGTCTTCATCCTTGGTGTACCTCGCTTTATTACTACGCGTTCTAAGGCATCCTGATCTCGCTTCGAAAAGTAAGGAGATTCCCTTCAAGTTATCATAAATTGTTTCGGCCCTGATTTCATTTTTTTCTCTTGCGTTAGTTAGTCAGGTTTCTTTTCCATTGCCGCCACCAATGACATTGTCTCAGCCTCTCTCACTTTGCGTTTGACGTTCTCCGTTGCCGTGTTGCGACCATACCGGTCTCATACTTGCTCGGAAGCTTCCCAGTTATTTTCCTCCACTGTGAGTCAATGTTTGGCCTGTACAAATACCTGAACACCCTCATGCACCCCATATACTTTCTTTCATATTCCTCAGTCGTTCTCAAAGATCAATTTTACTCTGAGCCTCCCTTACTTCAAAATTTGGCCAGCCCATATCACCCTGCACAGCTTGACTTCATCACCCTGACTTCAAGCACACAACCGCATTTTCAAATGTAAGCCTGGGAACCATTACACCTTTCCACATACTCCGGAGCACCCCCTACCTATTGTATCCCCATAACGCTCTATGATTTAGTATGGCGAAGATGCGCGAAGGCGAGCGCCGTCCGGTGGTGGTGCAGTGGTTGAAGATGAAGATCGCGGGGAGTCCTGGCGTTTTTATGGTTATATTTTTCCCGCCCGCCCGCCGCCACCACCGCCGCGAATGCGCGGAAGTGAGCGCTATCTGGGGGTGGTGCAAGAAATCCAGTGGCGGGGACTGTGACATCGCACGTTCTCCGCTGTGATTTGTTGGCCCATTTGGCAAGAGGACAGCCACGCAGGACCCACGGTCATGGAAACCCGGCTAGGTTCACAAAGAAGAGCTTCGCTTTTAAAAGTATTCGAGGACTCTGGTAGCACACATAACGTTATAATATTCCTTTCAGCAGACTAAAGAAGTGTTTTGGTTTACGGGAGGAGTAAAGTCACTGATGTGCGCGTGACAAGCACATTATGTCGTACAGCTACATGCTGTTGCTTCTACAATACTTTACTGTACGGCGCAAATGCGATAATACTGTATGCGATAATTACCACGAA
Organism: Dermacentor silvarum; assembly: GCF_013339745.2. NCBI lineage: Eukaryota > Metazoa > Arthropoda > Arachnida > Ixodida > Ixodidae > Dermacentor > Dermacentor silvarum. The sequence goes on from NC_051154.1 coordinate 255,922,807, forward strand.
AGTGTGGTAAACCGTCTTCTCTAGAAGATAACAACAGAAACCGTCGCTTAAGCCCACTGAAAGGCATTGACAGAATATTGTGCGTTTTTAAACTAATTCAATGAATCGCATGCCCTTAGCAATGTCAGGCTTACGCCGACTCTCAACAGTAGTTGAATCCCTTAAAGCGCATGTGAAGGATGGAAACAGCAAATGTAAATGGGAATTTCGATCACACGTCAATGACGGCGTGTGATGCCGGAAGAATGGGCTTTGCTCGAAGCGCGCATTCTGTAACAATATAAAAATTAAGCAAATTAGGAGTTTTCTTGGCGGGAGAAAGCCATTTTTTTTGCCTACCGCAATAAGAAGTCTAGAAATCTTGTCTGAAAAGCTAACGAAGAAGATAATCATCTGAAGAAGAAAACAAGCAGCCAGATATTCAAGGTCCTAATGGTAGAATTATAATGTTAGATGCTTGTGACGAGTGTTGATACCTTTAAAACTCACGATTTCCGTCAATAAATGCATTTGGTGCAACAGTAAGTCTCGGCAGGCAGACGTGTTCTATAAGAGTTATTTCTGCATACCACACTGAAATTATGGTATGATCAGTGTAGCTTCCTCTCTTGCTTGTTTTTTCAGTTCTCTTTTTTGCATCTGTGTGAGTCACAATGAGCATATGAAGAAGCCGACAACTATTTCCTTTGCACTTCAGTCAGACATGATCTTTTCTCTCTTGGCAGGTCGCCTCCTTTCCAGAGTCGCCAGGAGTACTCTGTTGTAGCCGTCGCAGGCCAGCCAACGTTGGCAGGATGCGCCGGTCAGTTGGTGCCATTTTAGTTCTGTCCAACATTCTGTCTGCTTCACCAAGTCCCGGTCATCGCACCAGAGCAGCAGCAGGCGCACTCCAGTGACTTGTTTCACCACGGCCTCGGTGTTGTTTGTATGCCGAGAAGCTTGACCTCAGCGTCGTCGCTGCCTTGGTGACCAGCGGCCTATCCGCAAACTTTCGTCTCTGGTACCATGGTCGCATTCGTCGCTTGTTGTAATTCGAGCATGGAGTCTTGAGGCTGACGAAGGACGTTCCAAGGCACCGTAGCGAGGTCACTACGTGTGGCCAAGTGCAACCAATTTCAAGCGTGATTTTTGGTGTTAATTCAACGTACTTATGTTCACTCAAATTGCTTCTATGTGCTGTAAATACAGATTTTGATGTTGATCGTTCTTTTTTTATATAGGTGGTTAAGCCATCCTTTGTGGAATGTTGGGACGCAGAAATAATTGAAGACACATCTCCGGCCCGAGGAGAATGGCCATAGCACGCGCGCATCAAATGGTGATGTTCAGGGTAGCCTCACAGTTTTTTCTTTGGCCAACTTCTCCTCCTGAGCTTTTTAGTTGCTTGGTTTCAAAGCAAGCTTAACATTTGCGATTGCAGTGCCACGTATCCTTAATGAAGGAGAAAGATTCTTTATGCTGTAGGCTAAATAAAAAAATTGTTACGTTTTCCGTGTCGACACATGAACTACAGGATATTTTTTCCCACCATAGTGTTTCTGCACTTCCACTTAGAAGTGGACGATGTTTTTGCATTTCGCCCCCTCAGAAATACTACTACCGTCAATGCCGGGATCGAACCCGCTACCTGGAGCTCAGCAACATAATAGCCACTGAGCTACCACGGCGTTAGAAGGTTTCCACTTGAACGCATTTTAGACAGACGGTGGATATGAGGCCCGCT